>NC_089594.1:25745166-25781031 GCF_019320115.1 Miscanthus floridulus
TGGGATAGGGTACGGCGGGATTACGGCCACTGTGTCCTAACGCTGTGCCCACGATCAGCCGCCCAGCTCGAGGCCTCAGCACTGTACACCAAGGTCTCGGCGATCTTGGGGTTCGCGCCTGCCAAGACCCCTCCCCGCGGGCAGCCTCGGCATGACCAAGTCTGGCCTCGCGCACAGTCCGTCCACAGTGGCTTGCACATTCACCGCGCACCCACTCCGAGGCAGTCTCGGGGTTCCCACGATGCACAGAATCTGATGGGACGACCACGCCGCTCCAGTGCTCCAAGGACGGACCACTCCGACGACCACGCCGCCACAAGAATAGGCTACAGGGCCCGGACACGCCGCCTCTGTTCACACGATGCCGTATAGTTAGCTCATGTACCGTTCTAGTCCTCCCTTCCGGCTATAAAAGGAGAGGACTTGGCCATTTTAGGGGACGAAGAAGAACACCTTGTAACACACACACATCCCTACCGCCTGAGAGCACGTCTCAAGCGGCCCGCACGACACCCTGCCGAGACCTGGGACCAGCTCCCTCTCTCCTTTAGCTTGTAACCCCCTACTACGAGCACTTCGGTGCAAGGAATACAAGATCGACCTCTCAGACTGGACGTAGGGCCTCGATTGCCTGAACCAGTATAAACCTTGTGTCTCTTTGCATCACCATCCGGAATCAGGAGCACGCAGAATAAATTCACTGGTTGGTTGAGGACCCCTCGGTCCGAAACATCGACAGTTGGCGCGCCAGGTAGGGGCCTCTGCGTGTCGGTTTCGTCATCCCAGTAGGTTCCAGATGGCAGACCCCGTATGACCATTGCGTCTTGGCACCGTGGTTTGGTTCGGGAGCCTAGAGTTCATGTCTCTAGGGCATGAGTACGACATGGTACTCCTCACTCCTCGAGCCCCACCGTCCGACGATGAAGTTATGCCTCGGCAGCCCAGGCGCAGGCGGCGCCCGGGCGGCCGCTCTCGCCGCGCTCGCCAAGCACGACACGAACAAGGCCACCCCGACGCTACGTGAATCCGGGGCGACACGCCACCCCCGCCGATATCCTATGACTAGCTGTTGGCACAGGGTCCCTGGCTGGGGACCTGTCTAGCCTGAGCTTGGACAAAGGAAAGTTGCCTATGACACGCGGTGATGCCCAGTCGTCAAGCTTCGCTCCACCACTCCCTGAAGAGCCGACCCCGGCGGGGCAGAATCTGGCGACGGCACCGTCCCCATACCCCTTTGGGTTGAGAAATGCCGCCGCCTCTTACGCCTACGCTTACACTGCCGCTCACGAGCATCCCTCGGAATGCCGCCAGCGCTTCACTCTCGACCTGAGCATCCACGCCGACTCCTCGGATGAGAACGAGGCATGGCCGGAGTGGATTTCTCCAGACTCAACAACCCTGGGGCTTTGTGCCAGTTCCTGGCCGCAAGCGACTACTGCTTTGGCTACTCTGACTCCGACGACGAAGGCACCTACGACCCCACTCGCGAGTGTTTTCACGTCGGCTCGGGATACCAAGGGCGGGCGAAGAGGACGAGGGGGTAGGTAGCCGTTCCCCGCTTCGCCCAGGCGCGGGCGTCGTCACACCTCCACGCGCCGTCCTGCCGGCCGCACGAAATGAGAACGTCGCTCTTGCGCGACCTCAGCGCCCAGACCTAGAATAGCTCTGTGAGCTCTAGGCCAAGGTCGAACAAGACCAACTCCTTCTGCAGTAGCTTCGAGACTCTCTCGAACAGGAACAGCGAGGTCGCGGCGAAGGCGGGGGAGCCCGACGGAGGGCCCGCGATGTGCATCAACCGCATCCATGACGACGAAGGGAGTGAGCAACCCCCAGTCTTCAATTGCGCTAGCCAGAACGTCGCGGCTGCAGCAATGCTGGTCCACGCAATGCCCGAGCCTTCTACCACGGAGGGGCGCGGGTCCGCGGCGAGCTCTGGGATCTCCTAGAGACCGCTGCGGTTTCAGCAGGCTAAGAGTTCCGCCTCCCGATGACACGGGGGGCGCCTCGAACCTGCCCACAGCACCGCCTTGGCAGGACAGGGAAGCCCCAGCTCGTCCCGAGCCCGACCAAGTGCCGATAGCCCACAGGGCCCCCGTGCTTCTAGACTGCCTCAGCAATCGACGCGAGGTACAGGGAGACCACGAGGTGGTCAGCAGGCGACGACGCCACGACAACGAGGAGCCTGCTTAGGGCTACCACCCACACTGAGGCGGTCGCTACGATAGCGGGGAGGACCGCAGTCCTTCCCCTGAACCGCCAGGCCCTCGGGTCTTCAACAGGGCCATCCACGCTGCTCTTTTCCCCGCCCGGTTTCGGCAAACAGCCAATCTCACGAAGTACAGCGGTGAGACCAACCCTGAACTCTGGCTTGCCGATTACCGCCTGGCCTGCCAGCTAGGTGGCGCGGACGATGACCTGCTCATCATCCGCAACCTCCCCTTGCTCTTGTCGGACTCAGCGTGAGCCTGGCTCGAGCATCTTCCTCCCTCACAAATCCACGACTGGCGCGACTTGGTGAGGATATTCGTCGGGAACTTCCAGGGCACATACGTGCACCCTAGGAACTCCTGGGATCTTAAGAGCTGTCGCCAGAAGCCGGACGAGTCTCTCTGAGACTTCATCCGGCACTTCTCCAAACAGTGCACCGAGTTGCCCAGCGTCGGCGACTCAGAGATCGTCCAGGCTTTCCTCTCTGGCACCACTTGTTGAGACTTGCTTCGAGAGTTAGGTCGGAACGTGCCGTGCTCTGCTGCCGCACCTCCTCGACATCGCCACCAGCTTCGCCTTAGGTGAAGAGGCTGTTGGAGCCATCTTCCCCGACACCGACACCAAGGGTAAGCGGAGGGACGAGGCACTCGAGGCCTCAGCCTCCCACCTCCCCAAGAGAAAGAAAAAGGGGCGCCTAGGGAAGCAGGAGGTCCTGGAGGCTAATCTGGTCACGGTCGCAGAACGCAAGAACCGCCGAGGCTTCAAAGGCCCTAGGCCCTTCGACGACATGCTCAAAAACCCTGCCCTTACCACCAGGGTCCGGTCAAGCACGCTCTCGAGGATTGCACCATGCTGCGGCGTTACTATGCCAGGCTCGGGCTCCCCGACGATGACGCCAAGCAGAAGGGCGCCGGTGACCGGGATGAGGACAAGGACGACGGGTTCCCCGAGGTATGCAACGCCTTCATGATCTTCGGTGGGCCCTCGACATGCCTTACGGCACGGTAGTGCAAGAGGGAGCGTCGAGAAGTCCTCTCGGTCAAGGTGGCCACCCCCCAGTACCTCGACTGGTCTCGAGAGGTGATCACCTTCGGTCGAGATGACCACCCTGACCATGTTCCGAATCCGAGCAGTACCCACTGGTTGTCGACCCGATCATCGGCAACACCCGACTCTCCAAGGTGTTGATGGACGGAGGCAGCGGCCTCAACATCCTCTATGCCAACACCCTAGAGCTCTTGGAGATCGACCGGTCGAGGCTCGAGGCGACGTCGCACCCTTCCACGACATCGTGCCAGGGAAGCGCACGCGACCCCTCGGGCGCATCGACCTTCCTGTCTGCTTCGGCACCCCCTCCAACTACCGCAAGGAAGTTCTCACCTTCGAGGTAGTCGGGTTCGGGGGAGCCTACCACGCCATTCTGGGGCGGCCGTGCTACGCTAAGTTCATGGTAGTGCCCAACTATACCTACCTCAAGCTCAAGATGCCAGGCCCTAGCGGTGTCATCACGATTGAGTCCACGTATGAGCATGCATACGACTGCGACGTTGAATGCATCGAGTACGCCGAGGCCCTTGCGGAGGCCAAGACCCTCATCGCCCACCTCGACCAACTCAGTGGCGAGGTGCCTGACTCCAAGCGTCGCGTGGGGCGTTCGAGCCTGTGGAAACCATCAAACTCATCCTGGTCGACCCCGCCTGCCCCGACGACCGAGCACTGAGGATTAGCGCCACCCTCGACATCAAATAGGAAGCCGTGCTCGTCGACTTTCTCCGTGCGAACGCCGACATATTCGCATGGAGTCCCTCGGATATGCCGGGCATACCAAGGGAGGTCGCCGAGCACGCCCTGGACATCTGGGCCGGATCTAGACCCGCAAGGCAACGCCTGCGCCGCTTCGACGAGGAAAAGCGTAGGGCCATCGGTGAGGAGATACAGAAACTCTTGGCGGCTGGGTTCATCAAGGAAGTGTCCCACCCAGAGTGGTTGGCTAACCCCGTGTTAGTCAAGAAGAAAAATGGGAAATGGAGGACGTGTGTAGACTACACTGGTTTGAACAAAGCCTGTCCAAAGGTCCCCTTCCCATTACCTCGAATCGATCAAATCGTTGATTCCACTGCAGGGTGCGAGACCCTGTCTTTCCTCGATGCGTACTCTGGTTACCATCAAATCAAGATGAAAGAGTCTGACCAGCTCGCGACTTCTTTCATCACACCGTTCGGCATGTACTGCTATGTGACGATGCCCTTCGGCCTCAGAAACGCAGGTGCCACATACCAGCGGTGCATGACCCAGGTCTTTGGCGACAACATCGGGCAGACCGTCGAGGCCTACGTAGACGACATCGTGGTCAAAACTAGAAAGGCTAAGGATCTCATTGATGACTTGAGGATAACCTTCAAATGCCTTAGAGAGAAGGGCATCAAGCTCAATCCCGAGAAGTGTGTGTTCGGGGTCCCCCGAGGCATGCTCTTAGGATTCATAGTCTCGGAACGCGGCATCGAAGCCAACCCAGAGAAGGTCTTGGCCATAACTAGCATGGGACCAATCAGGGACCTCAAGGAAGTATAGAGGGTCATGGGATGCCTTGCGGCCCTGAGCCGCTTCATCTCGCGCCTCGGTGAAAAAGGTTTGCCTCTGTACCGACTCTTGAGAAAATCCGAGCATTTTTCTTGGACTCCCGAGGCCGAAGAAGCCCTCGACAGACTCAAAGCACTGCTCACGAATCCTCCTATCCTGATACCCCCGGCCATGGATGAGACCCTCTTACTCTACATCGCCGCAACGACCCAAGTGGTCAGCGCTGCCATAGTGGTAGAGAGGCAGGAAGAGGGGCATACTCTGCCCACCCAATGACCTGTTTATTTCATCAGCGAGGTGCTCTCCGAGACCAAAGCATGCTACCCCCACATCCAGAAGCTGGTCTACGCCGTGGTCCTAGCCCGGCGCAAACTGCGTCACTACTTCGAGTCGCACCTAGTGACTGTGGTATCAGCTTTCCCCCTAGGCAAAATAGTTGATAACCGGGAGGCCTCGGGCAGGATAGCCAAATGGGTTGTCGAGCTTATGGGGGAAACCTTGACCTTTGCGCCTCGAAAGGTGATCAAGTCCCAGGTCTTGGCTGATTTCGTGGCTGAATGGACAGATACCCAACTGCCACCCACTCAAATTCAGACGGAGTGCTGGACCCTGTACTTCGATGGATCCCTAATGAAGACCAGGGCAGGCGTGGGTCTGCTCTTCATTTCGCCCCTCGGAGTACACATGCGCTACATGGTGTGGCTCCACTTCGCCGCCTCCAACAACGTGGCCGAATACGAGGCCCTCATCAACGGCTTACAAGTCACCATCGAACTTGGGGCGCGACGCCTCGACGTCCGAGGCGACTCGCAGCTCGTCATAGACCAAGTGATGAAGGAGTTAAACTGCCTCGACCCCAAGATGGAGGCTTACTGCAAGTTGGTACGACGCCTAGAAGACAAGTTCACGCGGAAGTACAATGAGGCCGCCGACGAGCTGGCAAAGATGGCCTCGGCACGGGCCCCGGTCCCCCCGAACGTCTTTGCCAGAGACCTCCACAAACCTTCCATTGGATACACCTCGGCAACAAAGGAGGGCCCACCTGTGGAACCCGCGGCGAAGCTCGATGCCCCCTCTGCTGCCAAGACCCCCTCGACCAAGCCTGAGGTCATGGAAGTCAACGCCGAGCCTCCACAGACTGATCAGGACATGGATTGGTGAGTCCCGTTTCTCGATTGGCTCGATCGGGGGGAGCTTCCTGACGACAGAACCGAAGCGCGACGGCTTGCGCGGCGAGCAAAGACCTACGCCCTCTACAACGACGAATTGTATAGGCGAAGTCCCTCAGGTGTCCTCCAACGGTGTATCAGTTCTAAAGCGGGCCAAGCCCTGCTTTGGGACTTACACGCAGGCACCTGCAGGCACCATGCGGCGCCTCGGACGCTCATAGGGAACGCTTTCCGCCAAGGGTTCTACTGGCTGATGGCAGTCGCCGACGCTACCAAGCTGGTACGCTCCTGCGAAGGATGCCAGTACTATGCTCGGTAGACACATCTCCCGGCCCTGGCCCTACAAACCATCCCCATCACATGGCCATTCGCCGTGTGGGGGCTCGACATGGTCGGGCCTCTGCAAAAGGCCCCCGGGGGCTTCACCCATCTATTGGTATCAATCGACAAGTTCTCCAAATGGATCGAGGCTCATCCGATCAATCGAATCAAATCCGAGCAGGCGGTGCTGTTCTTCACTGACATCATCCACAGGTTTGGGGTCCCCAACACCATCATCACCGACAACGGGACGTAGTTCACCGGCAAAAGGTTCCTGACGTTTTGCGACGACCACCACATCCGTGTGGCCTGGTCGGCCGTAGGACACCCAAGGACCAACGGCCAAGTAGAACGTGCCAATGGCATGATCCTACAAGGCCTCAAGCCAAGGATTCACAACCGGTTGAAAAAGTTTGGCAAGAAATGGCTCGCCGAACTCCCGTCGGTCATCTGGAGCCTGAGGAACACTCCAAGCCGAGCCACAGGATTCACGCCTTTCTTCCTAGTCTATGGGGCCGAGGCCATCCTCCCCACCGACTTGGAATATGGTTCCCTGAGGCTACAAGCCTATAACGAACAAAGTAACCGCACCACCCGAGAAGACGCCCTCGATCAACTGGAGGAAGCCCGAGACGTCGCGCTACTACACTCGGCCAAATACCAGCAGAGCCTGCAGCGCTATCAGGCCCGACGCGTCCGAGGCCGAGACTTGAAGGTAGGCGACCTGGTGTTGAGGCTAGCACAGAGCAACAAGGGTCGCCACAAGCTGACCCCGCCATGGGAAGGACCGTACATCATTGCCCGAGTGTTGAAGCCCGGGACCTACAAACTGGCCAACGAGAAGGGCAAAGTCTTCACCAACGCTTGGAACATAGAACAGCTACGTCGCTTTTATCCCTAAATTTCCAAGCATTGTATATATCGTTTCTCGAAATACAATTAAAAAGCGTTCTTTAGTTGGTCTAACTTTTCGAGAAATCCTCCGAGCCCATCGTAGGCCTCGGCAATACAGTAACATAGCAAGGGAAACTCGGTTCTGCCTTGGCAGAACCAAGCCTCCCTCGGGGGCTAGATAGGGGACCCCCCCTAGGCATAGGCGTCCCCTAGGTCCCATGCACCATTCTTCAGTTGTTTTTCGCAAAAATTCCTACGCCAAGTCCCTAGCAGGCCCTGACGAATCAGTTGTAAAAACCCCTCGGACCAAGGTGTGTTTCCTAAGCAAGAGGCCGGTAGAGTCGCGAGACGGCCTACGCCTCCGGGCTACGGCACTCCCTCACTACCTCTCGCTCAAGGGACGGCTTAGGCCCCAAGGGGGTGTTTTGCAAACGAAATCCGATCAGGAGCGACAAAGGGCAGAGGCTCAGAAACATAAGAAAAACAACTAAGAAACACAAGTACTTCAAAAGTAAAGGCCTCGACGGCCACAAGCGTTACGATACAAAAAATAACCCCTATTCTATTTTTACATAGCCCCCGGGGCCCAAATCATGGCTCAGGGCCTTTAGCACCGGCAGATGGTAGGGGAGGAACCACCTCCTCTTCGAAGAGCGTCGCCAGCACCGTGCCAGGGCCTTCCGCCGCCTCCATCAGCTTCGCCACCGCCGCGTCGGCCTCCTCGTCATCATCAGGCAGAACATAGCCATCATTGATGGCCGGGAGGTCGACGCCAAGGTAGTGAGAGGAGATGACGGCCAGCGCCCGCTTAACACCCGTGTGCAGTGCCCCTCGGAGCCGCTCGCGCATCTGGCTGCTCAGCGCAATCAAGCGGCTCCCAAGGGAGCTGCCTGATTGAACCCCCTCGACCTCCAAGGCCTCGCAAGTGGAAAGGGCAGCACGCTTTAGTGCCTCGTGCTCCCCGATCTCGGTCTCGAGCACCGTCTGCACCGCGCTGGAAGCCTCGGCGGCCCGAATGATCTCTGCCTCTGACTCTGCACCGCGGAAAATGGAATGAGGTTGAGCGAGAGAAAGAACAACCTAAGTTAGGGACGGAAGCCCACGGAACTCACCCTTGGCCTTCTGCTCCCAGCGTCGGGTCTCAGCCTGACAGGCCTCGGCCTTCTCCTTCAACCGCTGGGCCTCGACCCGAGAGGCCTCGACCGCCTTGGAAGCTTCACTTCCCAGCTCTGCGTCATACAAGGAAGTCAGGGAGCAAACATAAGGAAAAGTTAACAAAACAAGGGGACTGGGACTCACCCTCGACCGTCCCCTTCAAAACCACAGCCTCGATTTGCGAGGCCTCAACCGTAGCAAGGGCCCCATTCAGAGCGCCTTTGGTCAGCCGGTGCGCACTCTCCTCTGCCCCCAGCTGCCCGGCGAGGACCTTGCCCGAGGCCGTCGCCTCTTCGGCTCGGGACATGAAGGCATCCCGATCGCTGACCGCGTGGGTAAGCTCCTCCTCCAGCTCCTTGACCCGCGCCGCCAAAGGGGCGAGCTACGTCTAGGCTGCGGCCGCCTCGACCTTCGCGTCGGCACAGCGAAGGCAGAGGTCCTCCACCTCCGCGCTTCGTGCCGACAGAAGCTCATTAGCGTCGGCAAGAAGGCCCCTCTGCCGCTAAAGCTGGTCCTAGATGCCCCTCTCCCGCCAGAGAAAGACCGACTTCCCGAGGGACCGGGTCTCGAGCCCCTGAGGAGGCAGAACAGAGGTCGTCGATTGCGACAAAACCGAGAAAAGAACGACGTCACGCGAGAAAGGAAAACGCGAACCTGGGCGACTCCGGGCAGTTCATCGGCCACCACGGACAAGGCCGTCCGCAGTGACTGCTCCGCTAGCTGGCGGTATTGCTCGAAGGTGCCCTAGCACCCACCCTCAGCTGCGTCCTCAAGGGCGAACAGAGGCTCTCCCTCAGGGTCGTCCCGGTTCCGCCACAGTACCCACGGGTGGTCCCACCCATGAGGCTCGGGTCACACCCGCACGAGGGCCGAGCTTCCCTCATCCAAGAGCGGCACCGGCTGCTCCACAGCATCGGTCTCTTCGGCGTCGACCACCTCCCGTGCCCGGGAAGTATCGTCGGAGGAGATCGGATAGACCTCCGCCTCCCGGGCGCTCTCTCGCAACAATGGCGGGCCCTGAACCAAGGGCACCACCGAGGCCTCCGCCGCCTGTATCTCCGCCTCCTGGATAGACGGCCTCGCCGCCATCACGATGGCCTTGGTGACCTCGGGGGCTCCGGCCTCTGCAATTATGACCTCGACGGTCTCGGGGGCTTTAGCCTCCGCCATCGTGGCCTCGGCAGAAGTAGAGACACCAACCGCGACCACCGCGGTCTCAGCGGTCGTGGGCGCCGTGGCCTCCGTCGCCTCAGCCTCGGAGACCCCGGGGGCCTCGACAACCAAGGGCACGCCGGCCCCATCCGACTCGTGAGCCTCGCCCCCGCGGGATGGGAGCAATCCCTCTCTCGTCGGTGTAAGGGCCGCCTCGGCAGCCCCTCCTTGGGCAGCCGGTTCTTTCAGGTCGACCCTCGCCGACGCCGCGCCGCGATGGATGGCGGCTTGTGCCTCCGCCACCCAGTGGGCGGAGGAGCCGGGGCTCGCCTTAAGCGCCTTAAGGGGCGCCAAGGGAAGGTCGTCCGTAGGCCGCTTCCGACTAAGGAAAATTAACCTACAGGGTCAGCGCGAAACCAAAAAAGCGAATGGAAGACACTATGACCCTGCCAAGAATACACTTGCCTTGAACGGGGCGGCGCCCGCTTTGCCATGGCAAACCTCATCTGCAGCAGCGGCGGCGGCGGTAGAGGCGTCGCCTCCATATCCATCGGCGCCGGTCGGTCTTCAGCGGACCCCGGCGCCCCTTCGGTGCTCTGCAGGGGCGGTGGCGTCACCTCCACCGCCACCTGCTCCACCACGGCCGCCGAGCCTACCAGGCTGACGGCGCGTTTGCCTAACGCCCGCGCCTCGGGCGTGTCGGCCTTGGCCCCAGAGCGGGCAACCGCCGGCCCCGGGTCCGCTTCTCCTCCCCTTCTCAGGGGTGCCGGGCTGTTTGCCGGCACCCCGGGCGCCACCTCCACAATGTCAGGAAGGTGGTCCAGGGGACCTCGCCCTCCCTCGCCCTTGTCGTTCCCGTCCGAGGCCTCTGTCGACAACGACATTGACGGGGATTCCTCCAACGGGAGACCATCCTTCCGTTGTTGATGGCGGCGCTTATCCAGCTCCTCGCACATGAGGATGTGCTTCATGTGCTTCGCTGCCTTGGCGTCCTTTCGCCTCTTCTGCGCATCGGCGTGAGCGCGGTTGATCGCTCGCCGCCCCGCGTCCTTGGGGATGGGCGGTGGAGAGGAGCGCACGTCCCTCATCCCCTGAAGAAACGACAAACGCGCATGAGGGAACAAGGGGTAAGGGGAGACTGAGGAGGTTCAGAGGCTACAGCGGCACATGACTTACCAGCAAAAGGAACCCCCACGACGGCTGCATCGCGATAGGGGTCAAGTTACCGCCCTGCAGCTTCACCTCTACCGTCTCCCCCACCCGACGAAGAATTTCCTCGTCGGAAAGGGCGGAGGAGGACATCCAGGTGCCCTCAATGGGCTCACCCGGCTTCATCTCGAACAGCCGCCACCGCCAAGCCATCAGCGGTAGCACCCTCCGGCGGTGGAAGGCGGCCACGACCACAGCCACGGTGAGGCCATGGCCTCGCAGCCTCGCCAGCCCCTCCAGGAGCGGCTCCAGCTTGGGCTGGTCGACCTTCGGGACACCCCACTTCCATTTCTCCGGGCAACTCCCCACAATCCGCCCGGTGTAGGGGGGAAGCCCTCCGTCGTCGTTGCGGAGGTAAAACCAACTCGTGTACCACCGGCGGTTGGACGACGCGAGTTGGGCTGGGATGTAGAGGTGCAGGCGGTCCTGACGCACTTGGAGAGTGCAGCCTCCGGCCCTCGCCGCCTTCCTCTTACCCGACGTGCCCGTCGGCTTGGTAGTATGCCCCGCCCAGAACAGATGGAGCCACAACTCCCAATGGGGAGCGATCCCTAAATACCCCTCGCAGACGGCAACAAAGATAGCCGCCTGAGCGATGGAGTTGGGATTAAAATTGTGGAGCTCCACGCCGTAGTAGTGCCGGAGCGCCCGCATGAACCGGTCCGCCGGGACGCCGAGGCCACGCTCGTGGAAGGAGACGAAGCTTACGACGTAGCCATCGCGAGGTCTCGGCTCTGGCTCACCGTACGGAGCAATCCACTCCGGCCTGACAGATCCCAGGGGTCCGCCTCGACAACAACGATGTCGCCGGCCATGGGTGCGATGGAGGAATCAGGTGCGGCGGTGAGTTTTTTCTCTCCCTCCCACGCTCTCGCTTTTTTCTCGCTTTCTCCCTAGGCTCGCTCTTCCTCCTCTTCTTCTCGGCACCCGCTGCTCTAGCGACGGCTCGACGGGGGCGGTGCTAATGCAGGCAAGGTAAGACGAGGAGGGGCGAGACTCTTCAGGTATTTATGCGGGGAGGAGGCAAAATGAACGGACGACAAAATCGGGGAGGTTTTCCCCCCCGATCCGGCGCGGTTAACCACGAGCCGATTTCGCCGGCCCACGCGCCCATGTCTCCCGCATTAAATGCGAGGACAGTTACGTCCCATCCACCACGCCACGCTCGGCCACTATGGCATTAGGTGTCATTTCGACTCCCCATGAAACTGCCTCAAAAGGCGCGCCGCCCGTACCGAGCCAATAGGGAAGATATTCCCTACGGCCTATTCCTTTCGTATGAAGGAACCAGGCTCTGAACCTATTACGATCCAGGGGTTCGAAGGCTGGGCCCCAAAGGGTTTCGACAGCCACCCCAGGATAATAGAGTCAGGGATGACCGCGGGCGAGCCCATACGGGGCCAAGGCCCAAGCAAGCGAAACGCTTGGGACGCCCAAAGTTGTGTCCGAGACCGGAGGAAAGTCTCTGAATGGGATCCCACCGTAGGGAGGCACCGAGCCACCAAGGCCTAGCGAACGGCCTTGGCACCCACTAGAGACATCCTCTAGTACTCTTGGAGTGTGTCTCTGGACCACTAGCCGTCCCCTAGCGAACGGGGTACGGGCCTCCACTCGGACTACCCGATAACAGCTCACCGGAAGTGCCACCGCTCGTGCCCATCGAGGGTAGCGAGGCACATTTCACCCCTCCTTCCGAGCCAAAAGGAAGCGCGAGGGTCGCACAAAAAGTCAGGGGAACCCCCGACGGCCTTCTCATTTTATGCAGAGGCTAGGGGGCTCTTCCTGCAACCTTGCCGAGACCCAGTGACCCCAGCTCGCACTCAAAGGGGCTCGGCAAAACAAACCCTCCTTCTGAGCGAAAAGGAAGCATGAGGGTCGTACAAAAAAACAGGGGAGTTCCTGATGGCCCTCTCACCCTATGCAGAGGCTAGGGGGCTCTTCCTGCAAATACGCCGAGACCCCACAACTCGGGCCCGCGCCCAAAAGGGGCCTCGGCAAACAAACCCTCACGCGCGAGGGGCGTATAAAAAGTCAGGGGAACTCCCGATGGCCCTCTCGCTCTGCGCAGAGGCTAGGGGCTCTTCCTGCAACCTTGCCGAGACCAGAATGGGCTCGGCAAACAAACCCTCCGTCCGAACGAAAAGGATATGTGAGGGGCGGATGAAAAAGTCAGGGGACCCCCGACCGTCCTCTTGCTCCAGGCGAAGGCTCGGGGGCTCCTCTTGCACCCAAAGACCAAGACAAATAGTCCAAAGCCATGCTAGAGATTTCATTACAAAACACGATAAAGGGCACCGAGCCCGTTACGGTCCAGGGGTTCAAAGGCTGGGCCTCCAAGAGGTTTCGACAGCCGCCCCAGGGCAACAAAGTCAGGGACGACTTCGGGGCGAGCCTACAAATGGCCTAGGCCCGAGCGAACAGTCGCTCAGGGCATCCTAAGTCGTGTCCAAGACCGGCAAGAAAGTATCCAAATGGGATCCCACCGTAGGGAGGCACCGAGCCACCGAGGCCCAGCGAATGGCCTCGGCACCCACTAGAGAAATCCTCTGGTACTTTTGGAGTGCGTCTCTGGACCGCTAGCCATCCACTAGCGAACAAGGCTCGGGCCTCCACTCGGACTACCCGATAACAGCTCACCGGAAGTGTCCACGCTCGCGCCCATCGAGAGTAGCCTGGCACATTCCACCCCTCCTTCCGAGCGAAAGGAAGCGTGAGGGTCATACCCAAAGTCAGGGGGGGCCCTGATGAACCTCTCGCTCCATGCGGAGGCTAGAGGGTTTTTTCTTCTGCAGCCTCGCCGAGACCCCGCAACCCAAACTTGCGCTTATGGGCTCGGCAAATGCAATAAGAACTAATCGCTCAAACACAAAAATGGAGAAAGCCCCTAGAGGAGTAACTTCACTCCTCCAGGGGCTCGGGGGCTACACCCGGTGGGTGCGCTCGCGTGCACCCACCGGAACCTCAAAAAACAAACCAATTCCTACGGAGCAGGCATAAACCCAACCTCAACAAACCCTCAGGGAGAGTGCACGCACTCCCCCCGAGGCTCAGGGGCTACTGTGGGGTACCTTAGAACAGGGTACCCCAAGCAAACATCAAATGGGTCGCTAAAATCCCATCTAAAAAATAAAGCTAGAAGGCAAGCCATGGGCCCCTCACCTGCCACGACCGAGCCCACTGGGTCCTCCTCCTCCTCGCCTCGAGCCTCGAGCAGGAGGTCTCAGCATCCTGACACAAACTCCGCCTCGCGCGCGGCTCCCCAGGGAAGGCCTCGGTAGGGAGCGTCGTCTCCGTCTCGCCCGAGGCTCTCCACGGAAGGCCTCGGCAGGGGGTACATTCTCCGTATCGCGCGAGGCGTCTCGCGCAAGGCCTCGGCAAGGAGCCCGATCTTCGTCTCACGCGAGGCCTCAGTCTCCGTGTCGCTCGAGGCCAGGTCGCCCACAGCCCATCACCCCTCGCCTCGACCGACCCTCCAAACAACGCGTCATGTCTCATTAATGCTTCAACCACTCCCGCAATCTCAGCCGGACGACGGCTCAACGCCACAGAATGGCCGACGCGACCCGAGGTCGCATCAGCGCCATACCGGCCGGGACAGGGCACGGCGGGTATTACCGGCCACTATGTCCTAACACTGTGTCCATGATCAGCGCCATACCGGCTGGGATAGGGTACGACGGGGATTACCGGCCACTGTGTCCTAACGCTGTGCCCATGATCAGCCGCCCACTCGAGGCCTCGGCACTGTACACCAAGGTCTCAGTGATCTTGGGGTTCGCGCCTACCGAGACCCCTCCACCATGGTGCAGCCTCGGCATTGACCAAGTCTCGGCCTCACGCACAGTCCGTCCATAGTGGCTTGCACATTCACCGCCGCACCCACTCTGAGGCAGTCCCGGGGTTCCCACGACGCACAGAATCTGATGGGACGACCACGCCGCTCTAGTGCTCCAAGGACAGACCACTCCGACGACCACGCCGCCACAGGAACAGGCTATAGGGCCTGGACACGCCACCTCTGTTCACACGACGCCGTATAGTTAGCTCATGTACCGTCCTAGTCCTCCCTTCAGGCTATAAAAGGAGAGGACTTGGGCCGTTTTAGGGGGACGAAGAAGAACACCTTGTAACACACACACACACACGCACATCCCTGCCGCCTGAGAGCAACGTCTCAAGCGGCCCACACGACACCCTGCCGAGACCTGGGACCAGCTCCCTCTCTCCTTTAGCTTGTAACCCCCTACTACGAGCACTTCGGTGCAAGGAATACAAGATCGACCTCTCAGACTGGACGTAGGGCCTCGATTGCCTGAACCAGTATAAACCTTGTGTCTCTTTGCATCACCATCCGGAATCGGGAGCACACAGAATAAATTCACTGGTTGGTTGAGGACCCCCCTGGTTCGAAACACCGACAAGAGGTGTCGAAGACGCTGTGAGGACTATATCATCCACATATAGGAGAAGATAGACCATGTCATCACCGCGGTGATACACGAACAGAGAAGTGTCAGTCTTGGCTTCCACAAAACCGAGCTGCAGCAGGTGAGAGGCAAATCGACTGTACCAAACATGAGGAGCCTGCTTAAGTCCATATAGAGATCGATTCAGCCAACAAACGTGGTCAGGGCGGGTGGAATCCTCAAAACCAGCAGGCTGAGCACAGTAAACGGTCTCTGAAAGTGTCCCACGAAGAAAGGCATTCTTCACATCCAGCTGATGAATCAGCTAGTGGCGAGAGAGGGCCAAGGACAGCACGGTGCGAACGGTGGCTGGCTTGACAACAGGACTGAAAGTCTCAGAAAAATCAATCCCCGGACGCTGAGTGAACCCTCGAAGCACCCATCGCGCTTTGTAGCGCTCCAGAGAACCGTCGGCATTGAACTTGTGCTTGAATACCCATTTGCCAGTAACAACATTAGCCCGAGCAGGCCAAGAGCGCATCAAATTCCTCCTGCATAGCCCGACGCCAATTTGGATCAGCAAGAGCGCTCCGGTAGGTGCGGGGCACTAGGGACAGTGGGGAGGAGTGAAATAGCGCCGACAAACGAAATCCCAACTTCCAGCGTGTCGTCATGGAGTGCTGGCTGATGATGGGATGCACGGGAACAAAACCGCGAGGTAGAACGGCCGGAGCAGGGGGCGGGAGAGGCAGACGGGGTCGTCGAGAGTACACTAGGAGCGGCTGCCCAGCACCAGGGCGGCCACCCCGGGAAGCAGGGGCAGCACCAGCATCGGGAACCGCAGGAGGGGGCGACAAGGCAGCCCCAGCAGACTCCTGGAATAGCACCGGCGAGGCAACAACAGGACGTGAAGGGGAGGCCACAGCAGCCGCACGTGGTTGTGCGGGATCGCCGGGTGTGCCGGGAGATGGCACGGCCGCACGTGGCAATGCAGGAATGCCGGGGGACACAGCCGCATGTGGCTGTGCAGAGGCGACGGGTGCAGCAGAGATGCCGCCGAAAGGCGCTGGAGGTGCGCCTGGTGAGGAACCTGTAGGCAATAGAGGAGGTACTGAGCCAATAGGCGCTGGCACCACATCAAGAGGCTCCAACAAAAAATCAAAATCCGCATTAGCTGGAGGCGATTGCTGCTGAGAGAAGGGAAAGGAAGTCTCATCAAACACCACATGTCGAGAGACGATGACTCGGTTGGACGAGAGATCAAGACAACGATATCCCTTATGATGAGCAGAATAGCCAAGAAAGACGCACAAGGTGGAGCGGGGAGCAAGTTCGTGTGGCGCAGTAGCGGAAAGATTCGGATAGCAAGTGCAACCAAAGACCCGTAAATGATCATAGGTAGGTGGGGCGCCAAACAGAGCCATGTGCGGTGTGGAGGTGCTAAGCGTTTTTGTGGGCAAGATGTTGAGCAGATGGGTAGCAGTGTGCAAAGACTCAACCCAGTAAGAAGGTGACATACTGGCCTGAAAAAGAAGGGAGCGAACAACATTGTTGACACTCCGAATCATGCGCTCGGCCCAGCCGTTCTGGGGCGAGGTGTAGGGGCAGGACATGTGCAGGTGGACCCCATGTGTAAGAAAGAATGTGTGTGAGCTGGAGTTGTCAAACTCACGGCCGTTGTCGCACTGAACAACCTTCACAGTGGCACCAAACTGAGTACGCACAAAGGAGAAAAAGTTAGCCAAAGTCACAAATGTGTCAGATTTGAGACGTAGAGGATACGTCCACAAATAGTGAGAGCAGTAATCAAGAATGAGCAAGTAATATTTGTATCCAGAAACACTGGGAATAGGAGATGTCCACAAATCACAGTGAATGAGATCAAAATTGCTAGATGCTCGAGAAACGGATGACTGAAACGGAAGGCGAGTATGACACCCTAACTGACACGCATGACAAATGGGACTAATGTCTTTATTACAAAAAGGAATAGCTGAAGCGACTTTGGACAAAACTTCATGACCGGGATGACCGAGACGGCGATGCCACATGGATGAAGTGGAGACGGCAGCAAGGGCGTGGGCATCAGGAAACCGTAGGGGGTAGAGTGGACCGGAGCTATTGCACCTAACGATTAGTCTCCAAGACACCAGATCCTTCACAGAACAGCCAGCGGGATCAAATTCAATGGAACAATTGTTATCAGAAGTAAACTGGCGAACATAAATGAGGTTCTTAATAAGTTTAGGCGAAACTAAAACATTATTAAGAGACAAGGAACCCGGAAAATGAACTGCGCCAGTAGCCGTGATAGGAAGCAAGGAGCCGTCACCGACAACAATAGAGGAGGGAAAAGGATACCGCGGGTGAGTAGAATGTGAAAGGGTACCAGCGTCGGAAGTCATGTGGGAGGTGGCACCTGAATCAAGATACCAGTCGTTCGCTTGCGGCTGGTTGAGGGTCATGGTGCTAAACGTCGAGGCGAGGGACTGCTGATCCCAAGAGGAAGGCAGACCCGTCATGGGGTTGTAGAAACCCAGGGGCACCTGTGGCGCCTGCTGCCCCAGGTAGGGCGCCTGCTGCCCTAGAAGGGGCACCTGGAGGCTCTGCAGTTGCGCCTGCTGCTGAGCGTACAACGCCTGCTGCTGGGCGAGGAGAGCCTGTTGCGCCTGCTGGACCGGCGGTGTAGGTGTCGCGGCTAGACGGAGAGGAGCGGTGGCCTGCTGCCGTGGGCCTGGGTACATCTGAATGGTACCAGTCCACGGGTTCCAGAAGGAGGGCCAGGGGCCGCCCGTCTCCTAGGCAGCGCCGGGGGTAGGAGCCTGGGCGCCAGAGGCCTTGCTGCTACTACTGCCACCCTGACGCGACTGGCCGCCACGCCGGCCCTTGTCCCGCTTCTGCTTGGAGGGGTTGCCGCCAAAGGACCCCCCCCCCTTGCCACCCCCGGAGCTAGAACGGCCAGTAGACTGGTGGGGAGACGCAGAGGGGCAAGAGGAGGAGGATCCAGTGTTGACGCCGGTGAGGAGTGCCGTGGATAGAGTCGAAGCAGGGGACGCCATCGTGAGCTCCTCAAGGAGCAGATAGTCGCGAGCCTCCAGGAAAGAGGGAAGAGGACGGGAGCGCCGGATGTCGCGGCCGACGGCGGCGAACTTCTCGTTGAGCCCGTGGATGATGTTGAGGACGAGGGTGCGGTCGGAGACCGTCTCGCCGAGATCACCGAGAACGTCCGCCATACTCTTGAAACGCATGCAGTAGTCCGTGATGGACAAGTCACACTGGACAAAGTTCCGGAACTAGGCGTCGAGGTAGAGGGTCCGGGTCTCCCGGTTGTCAAGAAACTGCATCTCAATGGTGAGCCAAGTGGCACGGGCGGTGGCACCATGCTCCATGACGACGTCGACGAGGTCGTTGGCAATGGTGTCGTAGAGCCAAGACCGGACGACGCAGTTCATGCGCCCCCAATCAAGAGAGGCCACAGCGGGAACGTCGCGAAGAACGTGATCCTGTAGCGCATACTTGCCAACCGTGAGGAGAAATTGCTCACGCCATCGTGTGTAGTTGCCGGTAGCGACGTCGAGGACGACAAGGATGAGGTGCCGGATGTTCTGCACGGCGACGGCTTGGGCGTGCAAGTTGAGGACGGCAGCGGCCTCATGGAGCAGCATGGCCTGATGAGCGTCAGGTGCCTGATCGGAGACAACAGAGAGGTCGTCACGGGCGTCCTCCTTGTGAAAGCAATAGAAATTGTGTGGAATAGTAGATTGATTAGGGTATACAAGGTATACAAATATATAGGCAGCCCTTGGGAGAGGTTTATAGAAACAGAATCAATCAAAGGATAACCTGCCTATCCTAATCTATCTAGGCACGGCAGGAAGCTGGCCTGGGCCTGGCGCACAGTGACAGGAGGCCCATACACACGCACTCAGCACATACATATCTAACACTCCTCAACATTGTGATGTATATTTTAATTCCACTAATCCTAAATTTCAAGTGACACGATTTGCACTCTCCTGTGCAGATGAAAGCATGTGGCTTTGGACAATAAGCAATGGATTGGACAGCTAAGGAGCACTAATTTTAGTTTTCTTATCATGTATACGTTATCTGAAATCTGTAAGGTTTGGTGCATCCAATTTTGATCAATTCTAAGTTAGTTGACCAGCTATGCATGTTTCATCAACTCTCTAAAGTATATGCAAAACTAATAACAGCCAAAAGTTTTGATCAGCTCTAAAGTTAATTGGAGAGTCATTCACATTTCATTTTCTGTATAAAGATGCTGCACGTTATACTATTCCTCTTCTTGTAGGAAATACCGTAGGTCGACCAGCACGTGTTGCAAAGTATTGCAGGGTTAACGTCAAGCTTGGATGCTTCCCTCATCACTCCAGTGCCCTTCCACCAGCATACTCCCTACAGTAAGTCCCTAGGCTATCCGAAATCAGAGCTATTTCTCCCTTCTATCTCTTTCTTCTTCACCCACATCACCTTTCTTTACCTGAATGTCTCAATTCTGTATGTTCCTGAGCCTGAACATGAGATACAAATAAAATAGCAAATGCACTCTTGCTCATTTATTCTCATTTTGTATGTCAAAAACACCAATAACCATCTCAGAATATCTCTGCACTTGCATTTAAATTATTTTATTCTCAATTTATTGGAAGTGCTGTCATACAGAAATTATTTGCACTTACCTGGGTTTGTTGCTATAGATTACCTGCATTTACTTTTAGTGTTGATGAATAAGTTACTAAATATTGTGTTCCAAAATTTATTTTGATAAATGCCCTACAAATGCAACATGTGCACTCATTAACGATGATGAGTTCTTAATACTCCATTTCAATATCAGGATTCTGCTCTTATTGCGTTTGGAACACCTTATTTATTTGCCATCGGGATTTACTTAAGATACTCCACACTGTTCAGTCTCATCTATATTTATTCTGATATTATTTATGGTGGCATTGATGGTGTTACCCTTTGACGTTGTCTTCATCTACCTTTGACAACTTTGATACCAGAATTTCATATGCCTTCATCTTTAGAGTACTATTTATGGTGGCATTGATGGTGTTACCCTTTGACGCTATCTTCATCTAGCTTTGACAACTTTGATACCAGAATTTCATATGCCTTCATCTTTGGAGTACCTGTTTACTATTAGGTTTCAACTGTTGGTATAGCCGTATAGGTGAATAAAGTCTAATGCAAACTCATTTTCCCTGTATTTCATCCTCTTAAACGATTCTTCTCAGCTCGAACTGTATTTCTCCACAAATCATGCCTTGATTTTCTGGGTCATCCACGCTTAGTGGCTGCCTCAAACATAGGAAGAGGAACCCTACGCTCATAGCCTCATACACTCAGCTGCAGGTGAACCTGTTGCACTACTATACAGACATTTACGATGACATAGCTTAGTGCTGAGCTTTCCTGCCACTCTCATTGTATTAGTTTTGTAACTTTTTGTAAGTTTACATACTTTCCCGCAGGCTGCTAGAGACCAATGCAGGTTTACGTCCTCAAAAATATTCTACTTTGATTTAACGGAAATTATTATCCTCTTCTCCATGACCCCCTTTTTTTCCTTATGCATATGATGCAATTCTATCATGGTACGCAATTTTTACCTTTTCCACAAGGTTTCTAGCCACATGAAGTATTCAATAGATGAATAGATATATTATTATTTTAGCGATATTGTGTGCCCAATATATCTACCACCTCAATAATAATTTAGTATATATTTCATGGATAATAGTTTGAATGCCTTTTGCCAAATAGTTCAGCACATGTTTCAGTTTCATGGATACCAATTTTATGTTCTTTCCAGTTGTACTCGCGGTTCACCTCTTGGATTATTTTCTAATTATGTGCACCTTTTTTTCAGCTGTCCAATTGATCTGTGCTCTTGAGCTGTCCAATTGGTCCACACTGTCTGAACGGATATCTATTTTGTCCGCTCCAATTGATGCTGAGCAGCTCAGTCGGTACGCTTTCGCAGTGGGCTAGCGGCCGGGCACGGGTTTGATGCCTGGGATCGTCCGTGTTTTCTCACCGGGCTTTTTTCTCAATAAATAAGTTTAAGTTTCCTTGCACGGACGTGGCACCACTATCATACCTTTCAGTCGTGTACTTATAGTCTTAGATATAGGTTGTGGGTGCGTGTAGTGTGAGTTGGTACGTGAGTTTAGGTCTACAGCTTGTAATCGAAGGTTGAGGCAATTAAAAAAAAGTTTAGGTAAACCAGAGGTGAAAGAAGACATGGTAGATGGAGAGTACATTTACTTAGTTGTTGATTGATTTGGATATAGTGCCCGTTCTCACTTTCTGCATTACAATGGACCAGGAAGAAATAAAGCGAAGTTTCGAGCCTCACAGTTCTTGCTCTTAATCTTTTCTTTTTTTCTTTTTTGCTGCTATGACTTCATATATACATGGATCTCGGTTCTACTCCATCTAGGTTCTCCATATAAATGAGATGAAAGAAGTATCATTTTTTCTCTGATTTAACCAACACCTTTTTGCAAACAAGACCTTCTCTTTATCGAAAATCAACCCGAGCTCTAGAGACCCTCTCAACAATTTTTGCGAAAACCTCCTCAGGTTTTTCTCAAATCAACATTCAAGCCACATTTGATTATCTCTTTTAAAAAAATAAATTAGCTGAAACTTTTAAATTGTATAGTAAATCACAGAAAAATTGTAAATTAGAAAATCAAGTTGATCTGAAATCCTCACGAGTAGAACTATGCAGTGCATCCATAATATGGCATGTTTTAGTAAGAATTTTTCCATATAAACTTTTACTTATGCTTTTTAGGGGTAAATAAAATTATACCTTCATGATGATAAAGTCTTGAAAATACATAAAAATCATAAAATGATTTTTTTTTGCTGAGTCTCTCATCACTACACCTATATTCTTATTGCCACTGGCCTAATCGAAAGGGAATGCGCGGCAAAGTCGCGTCCGTGTTTCTAGTCATACACATAAGACAACACTTTTGCATCTCCGTCGGTCATGCTTTCTAGTACTAAGAGCTTTCAATCAAGAAATAACCACGTGGATTTGATCAACTTTTTGTAACTGCCTAAGGCTTTTTCCCTTTGCCTTAAAAGCAAGATGGCCGTGGCTTAAGTGGAGTGCGCCCAACAAACCTTAGGCAAATCTGCCTATCCAAGTTAGTAAAGAAGTAGCTGGCCTCATCTCTGTGGCAGTGATAATAGAGGTGGGAAGCGGATCTAATACGCTTTTCTGGAAGGACAAATGGCTAGCAGGACATAGCACCCCTAATCTTTGCACTGGTCCCTAAAAGAAGATCTAGTAAGCGTACTGTGTTGGAGGCCCTCACGGAGGAGAAATGGATAGAGGACATACAGGGTCAAATATGCACGATAGCCTTGTTTCAGTACCTCGACCTCTGGGACATCATGAATTCTGTGGAGTTGAATGAAAGTATTCCTGATAAGCATGTCTGGAGGTTATCTTCTTCGGGACAATATACAACAAAGAACACTTATGATACCTTTTTTTAGGGAGCAGTCTCCTTTGAACCTTATGACAGAATCTAGAAATCCTAGGCACCCCAAATGCAGATTTTAAATGTGGCTAGTTGCTCACAACAGATGTTGGACAACAGACAGATTTGCAAGGAGGGATCTCCCTCATCCAGAACAATGCCTTCTCTGTGGTCAACATGAGGAAAATATTCAGCATCTTCTTGTGGGTTGTGTATTCTCAAGAGATTTTTGGTTCTCCCTCCTGTTGCATCACTTGCTCCACAACCTTCTGATCAGTCCTTCGATGAATGGTGGAGAAAGGTGGATAACGCTGCTAGTGGAGATTTGAGGAAGGGTCTAAATTCTCTAGTCATTTTGGGAGCGTGGAGCATTTGGCGGCATAGAAATGATTGTGTTTTCAATGGTGCAACCCCAAATGTAAATACGGTACTGGCTTTGGTTAGGGAAGGGGCCCATTGGTGGAGCATGGCAGGAGCCAAGGGATCTCCCTGCTCACTGTTGGAGGAGCAATTTGAAGGACTGCTATAGATGTCGAGTCGTCCTTTTGTTTTAAACCATTGATTCAGGTGTGTGTGTGTGGGTGGGGGGGGGGGGGGGGGGGGGGGGGGTTGGGTCTATGTATGACTTTGTCTTCTTCGATTAATACACTCTCCTGCATGTTTGAGAGAGAGAGAAAAAAGCTTTTTCCCTGCAGTTTTGGTGCTCTCAGCTTTGGAACTGAACGATCGCACATGGATGGCCTTCAGCTTTTGTAACTGCCTGCTCAACTCGTACAGCCGCACAGATGCAATTAGTGCAGCCAAAGTAGCACTACTCGCAATGATACTTAATTGGAGGGTTGAATCAAATGTGGGTGTTGTCAGGGATCCAAAGCAGTGCAACCCAACGTGTTTCTCCTAATTGTTCAAAGGGGAACGACGCAATTATCAAGAGCGCACTCTATCACTAGGCTTAACCTGTGAGCTATGGGAAACTGAGGAAAAAAAGTTTGGCAAAGACTGTTCACGGTTGGGATACCTAAACTCCATCTTTGAACTCTGGACAATATATATGTGTGGCAAATTTTGCCCTTCAACATTCTTATAGATGTTATAAAAGTGTGAATTTTGCTTCAACATAGCATCTATTTCTTTTCTATCTCTGGATGATGCAAAATTATGGATACGTGCTGCTAGAAAGGCCATGATAATTTCAGGCCTCTTGTTTGATATAGAGATTGAGCTTCTCTATAAATGGAGAAGTCAGAGAAAGCCACATTTATGCGCCCTCAACCTAATAACAGGGAGGAGAAATAGGGAGGAAAGATTAATCTATTAACCCATAATAACTCCTTCGGTGTTTACAGAGAGTAGATATAAAGAGTCCCTAAACAAAGTCCCTAATCAAACTTTCTAAAATAGTTACTACTCGCCCGGCGTGCGTTGCCTCCGCAGTTCACCCGACGTGCGAGCACCCAGCCTGCTCCGTGCAAACGGTTTTCTGCCTTCTTGCATATCTTCTCCCTTACATGGCAGACATCATATTACAGTTTCCCATAATCTTCTTTATTTCTGCAACTACCTCTGACTGTATCGTTTGGGTAGGTTGGTTCGGCCTTCGACGAGGACGTCGAGTCGTAAGGGTGGGTGCAGCGACGGAGCCAGCGCCCGTGCTACCGGGGCTTCAGCCCGGGCTACCGATCGAGGGAACGTGGAGCCCCTCCTCAGCCCCACCTTAATTTTTTTGCCTAATTATATGGATTAGGAAGGGCCATAGTAGAGATAAATCGCCGTAGACTTTTGTTCAGCCCGACCTAAATTTTTTCCTGGCTTCGTCGCTGGGTGGGTGTATCGTGTATGTGAGACCCCACTAAATGGACCAAAGCTGAGCCGGTCTGATGAAGGTACTGTAGCAGGCAGACTTAGTACCACCTCGGAACCAGAGGAATGGTTGAACCAACTTAAAAGCTTAGCTCTGAGAGGCAGTTAACTCCGGTTCAAACCTTTTGTGAGGACAAAAGCGCAAGAGAGTTAATTAGCAGGTGTCGTCTATTCAACGTGTAGAGTGGATCCTAGCCGTTTTCTCGAGCTGGGGCGTTACACACGTCTCCGGTGAGTCCGTCCCCACGCACCGGTCGGTGCTTGCGACGAGGTCGCCCGTGTTCATGGCCCAGCTGTACGGGACGTCCGTGCCGTGCGTGGAGGTCAAGGACATGGAGGCGGAGGTGTTCAGGGCCATGCTCCGCTTCATCTACACCGACACGGCGCCGGAGCTAGAGCGGAGCGGGTGGCAGGCGACGGCGCAGCATCTCCTGGAAGCCGCGGACCGGTACAGGCTGGAGCGGCTTAAGAGGATGTGCGAGGAGAAGGTGTCCACGAACATCAGCATGAGCAACGTCGCCACCACGATGGCGCTGGCCGAGCAGCACGGGTGCGCCAAGCTCAAGGCCAGCTACATCGAGTTCATCTTGGCCGCCCCAGAGAATCTCTGCTCTCGCTGCGACGGAAGGGTACGAGCACGTGAATTGAAGCCCCGAGGGCAATACGGTCACATCATGGCAAAATACAAGTATTTTAGTTGAGAAAAATGATTAAAAAGACCAAATGTCATGTATAACACAGTGTCAATATTTCGAGGGTCGTTTTAGCGAAGTCGATGTTTGAAGTCATATAATAACGAAGCGCATTGTTTCGCGTCCTATCATTACAATTTTCTCAGAGAAGACTGTCTAGGTAGGATATCTTTCAACCACAATTTTAGTGTTAAACATAAATTTTTATTTTATTGTACATAAAAGAAATGAAAAAGTCCATATTACTCCCTCCAAGTTTGGTCTATGTCCAAATAACCTCCCATACTAACATTTGGTTCAATTTACTCCCTCGAACTATTTAAGTTGGTCCAACTAACACCTTAAAGAGATTTTTCTTTTTTGTTTCTCTATGTACAAATTATATTTTAGTTTCAAAATTTATGAGGTGTATAGAGGACATTGTGTTTTGTGTCAGAAAAATGCGCTATGAATTTTTCATAATTATGTTTTATACGATATTGCATTTCTGGGGTTTCAAAATCACTGGGTCCCCTAACATTCACAAGGGCACTCCGAACACTCCAGTGGCCCTGTGGTTTCAAAATCACTGGGGTCAAGCCATACGAGGGAAGGATGAACCCCACACAGTGGCTACAAGCTTACACCACTGTTGTGCGCGCTGCTGGAGGAGATACCAGTGTCATGGCGAACTATCTTCCCATCATGCTCACGCCAACCGCCATGAACTGGTTCACAAGCCTTGCCCTGGACTCCATTGGATCCTAGGAAGAGCTGAAAAAGATCTTCACCAACAACTACATGGCTACGTGTACTCGGCTGGGCACCAAGCATGATTTAAACCGCATCTACCAGAAGCCATCCGAGCTCCTCCGTAGCTACATCAGACGCTTTTTCGAGATGAGGAATTATATTCCCAACATCACGGAAGCTGAGGTTGTCACCGCCTTTGTTCGAGGACTCCATCATCGTGATCTCCGCTCCAAGTTCAACCACAAGCCGCTCATGGGGATTGGTGAGATGATTACGAACGCCAACCAGTACGTCGACGCCGAAGAAGCTGAAGTGCGCTTCAACGAGGATATGGGCACTCATCGCCCAACTCACCACAGCGACAATCTTCTCGACGATCAGCACCACAACGACCGCCGCTACGACGACCGCAATCACCATTGGGACAGTGGCCATGATCGACCAGAAGGATCCAAATCTAGTCAATATCGCCGGCGGCGACCAGACCACATCATCGCCGCTATTGACGAACCTAGCGCCAAGCGCAACTACGACGAGCAATACAATAAGATCCTCGATGGCCCGTGCCCTTTGCACAAGAACACCAAGCATAAGATGAAGGACTGCCTCGGCTTGGCTAAGGAGTTCCAGGCCAAAAAGTCGGACGACGACAACAACGACGGAGCTGGAGGTCGCCGACCACATGGGGGCAACAACAATGCCTTCTAGGATCACGACAAGGTGGTCGCCACCATCTTTGGGGGCCTCACCTCCGTCGAAAGCAGAAGAGAACAGAAGCTCACTGCCCGCTGGGTGCTCACCGTTAATGCGGAAGACACCATCGCCAACCCCAGCTATCGCCCCTGGTCCGAGGTCCCCATCACCTTTAGAGGGCCAATCAGTGGGCGAACATCCCTTACATAGGGTGTTTCCTCCTCGTCCTCAACGCAACCATCCCTAAAGTACTCTTTAGAAAAGTGCTCGTTAACGGCGGGAGCGCTCTGAACCTCCTCTTCGCCGGAGCCCTAAAGGAGCTAGGGCTTGGGATAGGAGATCTCACACCCTCTGACTCCTCCTTCTAGGGTGTGGTACCTGGTAGGGCATCCAAACCGCTTAGAGAGATCACCCTACCAGTATAGTTCGACACGGCAAGCAACTACCGCGTCGAGCACATCAACTTCTACGTCGCCGACTTCAACACCGCCTACCATGCCATACTTGGTCGGCCAGCTCTAGCCAAGTTCATGGCTATACCACACTACACCTATCTGGTGCTGAAGATGCCTTCGCCTGCAGGAGTCCTGGCCCTATGGGCCAACCTCTCCATCGCCTATGCCTGTGAGACAAAGAGTCTCGCCCTCGCCGAAGCCACCGACCTCTCCATCCAAATGGCTAGTGTGGTCACTGATGCCAAGACTGTGCCCACCGACGACCTAGAGATCCCATTGCTGGAGCCTCCTCGTGCTTCCGCCAAGTCCAAAGAAACCAAGGAGGTCGGCCTCAGCCTCGATGACCCCTCCAAGACAGTGAAGATTGGGGCTCACCTCGACCCCAAATAGGAAAGCACACTCGTCTCCTTCCTACGTGCCAACACCAACGTGTTTGCTTAGAAACCTATAGACATGCTAGGGGTGCCACGGGAGAAGATCAAGCACTCCTTGAATGTCTCGCCGACCGCCAAACTGATCAAGCAAAAACTCCGACGATTCACGCCACACAAGAAGGAGGCTATTAGGGTAGAAATAAAACAACTCCTAGCTGCCGGATTCTTAAAAGAAGTGTATCATCCTGAGTGGTTAGCAAACCCTATTCTTGTTCAAAAAAAAGAATAAAGAATGGAAAATGTGCGTTGATTACACTGATCTTAACAAACACTACCATAAAGACCCCTTCGGTCTGCCTTAGATAGACGAGGTTGTAGACTCCACCGCCGGCTGTGAACTGCTCTCCTTCCTTGACTGTTACTCTAGCTATCACTAGATTTCCCTTAAGGAAGAAGACCAGATCAAGACGTCGTTCATCATGCCTTTCGGTGCGTACTGCTATACCACCATGTCCTTTGGACTCAAGAATGCTGAGGCGACCTACCAAAGGGCCATCCAGATGTGCCTCAATCAACAGATAGGCTGCAACATTGAAGCTTACATTGATGATGTGGTTGTCAAGTTCAAGACCACCGATAATCTCATCGTCAACCTTGAAGAAATGTTCGCCATCCTGAAAAGGTACAGATGGAAGTTGAACCCTTCAAAGTGCATCTTTGGAGTTCCATCCGACATACTCCTAGGCTACATCGTCAGCACCCGTGGCATCAAACCCAACCCCGAGAAGGTCTCCGCCATCACCAACATGAAATGGCCAACGTCCGTAAAGGATATATAGAAGCTTATAGGTTGCATGGCTGCTCTTAGCCGCTTCATATCGTGCCTCGGTGAAAAGGGCTACCGTTCTTCAAACTCCTCAAGGCCTGCGAGCGCTTTTCCTGGTCAGAGGAGGCAGATACAACTTTTGAGTAGCTCAAGTTGTTTTTAACAAAGCCTCCGATCATGACGATGCCTCAGCTAGAAGAAACTCTACTGATCTACATCGCTGCCACTTCTCGCGTGGTTAGCACAGCTATCGTCGACAAACGTGAGAAGGCCGGGCATGCCTATAAGGTGCAACGTCCGGTCTACTTCATTAGCGAGGTCCTTAATGAGCCCAAAACTCATTATCCTCAGGTTCAAAAGCTACTATACGCCATTCTTATCACATCGCGCAAGCTCCGCCATTACTTTGAGTACTACAAGATTGTCGTGGTCACCGAGTTCCCTCTAGGGGACATTCTTCGCAATAAAGAGGCCAATGGCCGCATCATCAAGTGGGCTATTGAGCTCGGCACTTACTCCATTGAGTTCAAAAGCAGGCCTACCATCAAGTCACAGGCGCTCGCTGGCTTTGTTACTGAGTGGACCGAGATCCAAGAGCCCATCCCCGCTACATGCCCTGAGCACTGGGTGATGTACTTCGACGGCGCCCTCAACATCAACGGTGCTGGTGCTGGCATTCTATTCATTACACCGACCAAGGATAAGCTCCGATACGTTCTTCGAATACATTTTCTAGCCTCCAACAACGCCGCCGAATATGAAGCATGTCTCCACGGACTCCATATAGCCGTTGAGCTCAGCGTCAAATGCCTCATGGTATACAAAGACTCCACGCTGGTCATCAATCAGCTCAACAAAGATTGGTCTTGTTCTAGCAAGAAGATGGACGCATACTGCACCGAAATCAGGAAGCTTGAGGGAAAGTTCTACGATATCGAGTACCACAAATTAGTACGAGATCAAAATCAGCTCGGCAACCACCTATCTAAGATAGGCTCTTCTCGTGCTGTGATTCCTCTAGGGGTCTTCGTTCAAGACATCTTTACGTCATCTATCAAGGAAGAGAAGGAAGTACAAGAAATCCCCCCTGCTGAGCAGCTGGTACTTACAATACCCTCGCCGGTCACCGATTGGAGGGAACAATTCATCAAGTACCTCACCAGTGCCGAAGTACCCACCGACAAGACTAAAACCGAATGCCTAATTCATCGAAGCAAGCATTATATGCTGGTGAACGGGAACTTGATGAGGAAAAGTGCCAAGGAAGGGATACTATAGAAATGCATCACCCAAGAAGAGGGAGTAAAACTACTTCTCGAAATTCACTCTAGTTCCTATGGCAACCATGTGGCCTCGAGAAACCTGGTCAGCAAGGCTTTCCAAGCTGGTTTTTACTGGCCCACGGGCATCTTCGATGCAGAAGACCTCATCCGACGATGTGAAGGATGTCAATTATAAGCCAAGAAAATACATGTGCCAGCACAAGAACTACAGACCATCCTAGCTTCCTGGCCTTTCACATGCTGGGGACTGGACATGATCAGGCCTTTCAAGCCAGCGCCCGGTGGTTTTTGGTATGTGTACGTCGCCATCGACAAGTTCTCCAAGTGGATTGAATACAAACCTCTTGTTTCGGCTACTGCTAAGAAGGCAGTCAAGCTCTTCAAAGATATCATCCACAGATTCAGTCTCCTAAACAACATTATCACCGACCTTAGGACTACATTTACTAGTCATCATTTTTGGGACTTCTGCGAAGACCGATGCATCCCCATCAAATACGTCTCCGTTGCCCATCCTAGAGCCAACAACCAGGTCGAATGGGCGAACGGTATGACCCTTGATGCCCTCAAAAAGAGGCTATATCAGAAAAAAGAAAAGCATCCGGGCAGATGGCTCAAAGAGCTACCAACTGTGGTCTGGGAACTGCGCACTCAAGCTAGTCGCAGCACTGGTGTGTCTCCATATTTCTTGGTCTACGGCTCAGAAGCCATACTACCAATGGATATCGCCTTCCGAGCACCTAGGGTGGTAAATTATGATGAAGAGCAAGCCATAGCTGTTTGGACAGAGGATGTCAATAGGGCCAAGGAAGAACGCCTGATCACCTGCGTCCGCACAGCCAAATACCTAGAAGGCTTGCGGAGATACTACAACTGCAACATCAAAGGTCGTTCATTTGCTGTCGGTGACCTCGTTCTCTGTAGAAAATAGAAAACCAAAGGGATGCACAAGCTCTCCTCCCCCTGGTAAGGGCCATACGTGGTCAAAGAGGTTACCCAACCAGGGTTCTATCGGCTATGTGACTTGGACAGAATCGATATCCCCAATTTATGGCACATCGAGCACCTTATATGTTTCTATCCTTTAAACGCTCTAGATATGTATTCTCCACTCCATAATGAATAAACTTTTGGTCGCCATAATTTGTCTCCATTAATTCTCCATTACGATTTAATCTCCACTTGCGGTCGCCAGCTCTAAGCTACTCCTTAACGAACTCCAATACGAGATTGCCATAAACGCTCTGCCACTTTTCTCCATATCTCTAATACAAGATCGCCATAAATGCCCCACCACTTTTCTCCATATCTCTAGTATGAGATCGCCATAAATGCTCCGCAGTGTTTCTCCATATCTTTCAAATGTTTCGCCAATCACCAAGCAACACATGTTTTGTTCTGTGCTCTATGGAGAAGACCCGGTCTTCGATCTCTCCCTACACGTGCTACGGGCTCCGTGCTCTGCGTTATGGGTGGTCGGCTATGGTTCCTTGGTCACGCCTGTTCCTCCTACACGTGCACGGGCTCCGCGCTCGATGTTATGGACTATGGGCTAGCCAAGGCCAAGAGCCCAGTAAAGAACTAACTGCTCGGACACCACTTATACTACGTATATCTCCAAGTTATTTCGCCAACCGCCGAGCAGCACACGTTCTGCTATGTTCTCTATATAGAAGACCCAGTCTCCGATCTCTCCCTACACGTGCTACGGGCTCTGCGCTCTGTGTTATGGGTGGTCGGCTGCGGTTCCTTAGTCACGCCTGTTCCTCCTACACGTGCACGGGCTCCACGCTCGACGTTATGGACTATGGGCTAGCCGAGGCCAAAGAGTTTAGTGATGAACTAACTGCTCGGACGCTACTTATACTACGTATAATTGTGTTAGGGTTAACACTACAACGATTCTTCAACGAAAAATTAGCAAACCGCATAAACATGCACATGTCATTTTACAATATTTATACATATATATAAATGATTGTCTGTGCCCTTGCACATTTTAACTACTCTCTCCAGTTATTACAGAATTTTCTCCGAGCAGATCATGGGGCTTAGCCATCGCCATCCATCTCTCCAAACAGGTCGATGTCGCCGGCCAGTTTCTTCGCCGCATCTTCCACCTCATCTTCCAGCTGCTGATGCTCCGTCGCCTCCGTCCCTCTGGCGAATCTGGCCCCTATCGCTTAAAGGTCAATGGCTGGGTAGTGGGACTGGACCACCGCTAGGGCGTATGTAATGGCGGTGATGATGGCGTCATGGTTGAAGCTCTTGGAGTTCTCCCACGCCACCTTGCACCTATTGATGATGGTGTTTGGACACGACGGCCTACCATCGGGCTGAGGAGCCACCTCCAAGTCAATATAGTCGAGCACCGGCTTGACTCCGGCAACTACGGCGTCGAGTTTGCTCCGCTAGGTTCTGGCCTCCTGCTCCAGCACATCGAACTATGACTTGATCCTCCGACGATAGTCTACATGCATCACAAGGGTCCGTCAAGCCAAGAAATTACTCTAGTAGTAACTTCAACAATGAAGAACTCTCCTTTTAGCTCCTCGGCCAACTTCTCTGCCCACCCCTCTGTCTTCTCCTCCTCCTCCTAGAGTTGCCCAACGGTTTGGTGCATCTATCTAAGCTCTACAAGCATAATTGTTGTCAGCAACAATATGACTGTTCAACAATCCAAAGCAAAATCACTGATACACCATACCTTTTCTCTGCTCGGAGATGATCCTAAGCTACTTGGACTTCCACTCCAGCTACGCGAAAAGACTCATCACCTGCTCAGAGCTATGTTCCAGCTGCTCGAACTTCCCCCGCAGCTGCTCGGATAGGACGCCATTCTGGTATTCCAGATCCCGCATGTTGGATTCAGTAAGACCCTGCTCGTGTTGGGTCCTCTGGATGTTTTTCTCCATGAGTTTCATCGCCTCCTTTATCTTTTCATTTTCTTTGGCGAGGGGCTCCATCCTCTTGATCAGCTAGCATCGTTGCTCGACAGTCTGAGCTATCCCCTACAAATGCACCAAGACTATGAAGAACTCTGATCTCCAACGTCAAAGACGAGCATTGCAGACACAGTACTGACCTAGATCTGCTTCGTCACTCTAGGAAGGGAAGACTCCAGCCTCCTAAGCTCCCTAGTGGTGTCCTCTTCCTCAACGACCACCACTTCATCGCCCCGCTTGCGGAGAATTTGGACAGCTTGAGGTCATGATTCCACATGCTCAATGTCTTCCACTTCGTCCTCCTCCGCAGTTGGAGGCACCACCTAGGGGCTCGATGGCCGGACAGCGTGTCTGACCATGCCCTCCGACACTTCAGGGAGCGCCATCTGCTCCCCTGGCACCAAAGACTTCTCCGTTTCGAACTCTGGCACGGCGTGGGATACTCCAGCCTCCGCTCCCAAGGACCCGACAACTTCTGTTGTTGCCCTAGGCACTACTGTCGACCCGTCCGCTGTCGGTGCCAACCTTTCGCCGCCGGCAAGTCCACCAGCAAGGGAGGTTGACTCCTCCGCAGGCTACCAAGCTCCCACGGACTCTGGGATGGGAGCTACCGGTGTTGCCTCCATGTCGGGACCAGCCCCCAGCTACTCACCGGTCTAGATGGATGGATTCAACTCCTCCGTACGCCTCGCTCTGTATCAGATTATCTCATCAATCTCCACTACGATAAGGATTCGACAACAGATCAACTCCAAGACAAGGATACTTACATGTCAGCTTGCTGGTATACTTTTGAAAGGTACTCATGGCTAGAGGGGGGTGAATAGCCTATTAAAAATTTCTACAACAATACTTAACAAACTGGTTAGACAATTATGAGGCGAAGCAAGTATTGCGCTAGCCTACTAAAAATGCAAGCCACCTACCATAATTCTAGTTTATATAGTTTCTATCCACACAATAGTTATGTCACTACACTAAGCTAGTGTGCTCTCAAAGGCTAACTAAAGAGCCACACTAACCAAACTAACAAGCTCTCACAACTAGCTACACTAAAGAGCTTGATAACTAGTTTGTGGTAATGTAAAGAGAGTGAGCAAGATAGTTATACCGCCGTGTCAAGGAGTGAACGAATCAATCACAAGAATGAATACCAATGAAGACCAATCACCTCGGAATCAAATGATAACACAATGATTTTTTACCGAGGTTCACTTGCTTGCCGGCAAGCTAGTCCTCGTTGTGGCGATTCACTCACTTGGAGGTTCACGCGCTAATTGGCATCACACGCCAAACCCTCAATAGGATGCCACACAACCAACACAAGATGAGGATCACATAAGCCACGAGCAATTCACTAGAGTATCTTTTGGTTCTCCGCCGGGGAAAGGTCAAGAACCCCTCACAATCACCACGATCAGAGCTGGAGACCTCACCAACCTTCGCTCAACGATCCTCGCTGCTCCAAGCCATCTAGGTGGCGGCAACCACCAAGAGTAACAAGCGAATCTCGTAGCAAAACACGAACACCAAGTGCCTCTAGATGCAAACACTCAAGCAATGCACTTGGATTCTCTCCCAATCTCACAAAGATGATGAATCAATGATGGAGAGGAGTGGGAGGGCTTTGGCTAAGCTCACTAGGTTGCTATATTAATGCAAATGGCCAAGAGAGTGAGCTTGAGCCGGCCATGGGGCTTAAATAGAAGCCCCCACGAAACAGAGCCGTTGTACCCCTTCACTGGGCACAACACGGGATGACCGAACACGCCGGTCATATTGATCGGACGCTGGACCCTAGCGTCCGGTCGTTCGATGCACGCCACGTGTCCCCTCTCTTCAAATACTGAGCGCTCGATCCCAACGGTCAAGTGATGACCAGACTCGCTGCTGTGAGGTGACCGAACATTGGACCTTAGTGTCCGGTCATTTCCAGTAAGCATCCAGAAATGAGAAATCATGACTGGACATGTCTGGTCATGCTCGACCGAACTCACCCAATGTCCGGTCACTCGGCGTCTTCTCTGTGCACTACCACGTCAGTAGGACCGGACGTAACCCTCCAGTGTCTGGTCACTAAGTGACCCAGCGTCTGGTTAGAGACCGACGCCAGCGTCTTTGCTGCTTCTACAGACTGGACACACCGGTCCTTCCGAGACCAGGGTCCGGTCACTCACAGTGACCTCCATCTTTTATGTATAGAGCGCCGGTGGCACCATCAGACTGTCCGCACTCCGCCGGTGAAGTTCCTAACCCTTACTCAAATGTGCCAACCACCAAGTGTATCACCTTGTGCACATGTGTTAGCATATTTTCACAAACATTTTCAAGGGTGTTAGCACTCCACTAGATCCTAAATGCATATGCAATGAGTTTGAGCATCTAGTGGTACTTTGATAACTACATTTCGATACGAGTTTCACCCCTCTTAATAGCACGGCTATCGATCCTAAATGTGATCACACTCACTAAGTGTCTCGATCACCAAAACAAAATGGCTCCTACCATTTATACCTTTGCCTTGAGCCTTTTATTTTTCTCTTTCTTCTTTTCAAGTCCAAGCACTTGATCATCACCATGGCATCACCATCATCATGTCATGATCTTCATTTGCTTCATCACTTGGAATGTGCTACCTATCTCATGATCACTTGATAAATTAGGTTAGCATTTAGGGTTTCATCAATTCACCAAAACCAAACTAGAGCTTTCAACTTTTCTGAATCGGCGCTGCCTACCCGAGCCCCTAGGCGCGGCTCTGGGGTCGACCCCTGCGCCCTGGGATTGAGGTCTCACGGTCTCCCCCGTCAGCCCCTCCTCTACCAGCCGCTCTGGGACTCCCCCTACCTACTACTCAGGGACTCCCTTCGTCTGCTGCTCAGGGACTCCCTCCCCTCCCTTCTATCGCTCCTCCGCGCGCGTGTTGCGTAGAGGCGCTTCAGTGCTCGGACACGGAGCTACTGGAGCCCTATCGTCGTCCAACCACTTTGACATTGCCACACTCTATGTCCGAGTGGTCCGGTCACCACCAAGCGAGATGCCGCTCGGTTTATGGGGGCAACACCCGTCGTCTTCCTCTTCTTCTAGGCCGGTTCATCTGCTACTGCCCTCTTCCCCCGGACTTTCTCTGACACTAGGGGAGGACTCTCTGTCCATCCAGCGTCCGTGCCTACGGACTCCGACGAGGCGCTGATGGCTCCCTCCTTAGGCTGAACTGGTGGTCGGGCGTCTACCGCTTGCGGCCAATCACCCCTCGGCATGCCCGAGAAGTACACCGCTCGGTCCTAGGAATGGATCTTTCCACAAGTGAATTAGCACACTGCTTGGCAACGATAGAGGATGAAAAGCATTAGGAACAAAACAATTGGGGTGTTTA
>NC_089594.1:26081131-26227774 GCF_019320115.1 Miscanthus floridulus
TGCACTTCTTGTGTGGTTCTTGCAGTGCCCGGTGTGGTGGGCTTGGAGTGTGAGGTCAATTAGCGCGCGGACAACCAAGTTGGGACTCGCCACAAAGAGGATGTAGGTTGCCGGCAAGCAACCGAACCTCAGGGATATATCTTGTGTTCACTTGCCCTATGTGGTTTGCTATCTATCACTCTTGCATTTACATTCATAGCTAGTGTAGTTGTAATTAGCTTTAGTTGCTTTTGTTAGTATGTAGCTTTCGCTAGTTGTAGCTCTCTTGCTAGTTGTAGCTTGTTTGTTGTGTGACATAATCTAGAGACCAAGCTACTAGAATTGATTAGGGGCTTGCTTGTATGAAATAGAGCCAGAGCAAAGTAGAAGCTAGTTAGGACCATTTGTTGTACTAACCATATTGCTCTAGCAAACTTGTGATTTTGTAGAGAACTTTTATAAGCTATTCATCTTCTTCTAGTCATCTAGATCCTATCACCATCTTAGAGACCCACTTGCGCGTGGGGAAGGATCGGGGGCTATCCTCAGAGTTACCCGACCAGGAGCTTGGCCCTTGCGAGGGCATCCTTGCCAGGGGCTCCAACGAGGACTAAGGGAAGCTTATGTGCTTCTCGATACATCGGTAAAAATACTGGAGTCATCTGCAGTAGTTTGCATATCTATCTCAATTAAGCTTCTGTATTTACATTGTATACCTTGGTTGTGTGTTTTACCTTCCTAGCTTAGTTGATAGGCTAGTTGATAGGATTGGAACCTAGGTTGCATAACTCTTTTAGGTAGAGATAGTAACATACCTAGCAAAACCTTAGTTGCACATCTAGATAGCTTATTTCTTGCATAGATTTTGAATAGGCGGAAATTAGAGGTCATAGTTTAGAAGTAGTTTTTAAGTTGTCTAATTCAACCCTTCCCTCTTAAGCGTCACGATACGTCCAGGTCATTTTTTTGTTGACTACCACTTTTATTGATTTAGCATTAAGATTTGATATGTTCTTAGTAACGTAAGAACCACATATATTTTGAAGCTTTATAATTAAGTGAAAGTAGGCTTTGGTTATGTCATTTTCTTGAATTTTAGGGTACCGTCACGGGTTTTGCACAGGGGCCTCCAATTTGTAGGTACAGCCCTGATTAGAGATGAGGAAAGCTGGGATTATATGATACTAATCTACCATATTCGGAGATATCCAGATATACTCTAATAAGCTTACTGGCCCTTGGTCGACTACTTGCTTTTCGTGCTTTTTTCTCTCAACTTTATAGGGCCATAGCCATAGCCCTAGCCCAAGCCAGTAACATGAGAGTAGCAGTTGAGAGAGAGAGAGAGAGATTCTCTAATTAAGTCGAGCTTGACTGATTGCGAAAGCACGCATCAGTTGCTTCTGAATTCTACGTACTGGTTCAGACGTTCAGTCCAGAGAGTGGTAACGATAATGAAATCAGATTGCGGTGGGATTTGTTTGCTAGCAACAATGGTAACGGTCATAACGGGTAAGCTGGGTACGTGGGATTTAGGAACATATGATGCTTTGAACATGTATTGAGCTGTACTAACAGAACAAAGAGACAAGTACATAAGCATCCAGTTACCTATGGATCATCAAATTTCTCTTCGATAAATAAATTCAAGGTCCATACTATACGAAGATCCATCAGAAAATAAATTGTGATGACACAGCTTTAGAAATGAAATTTGATATAACTCTCTCTTGTAGCGGATTACCTTGCGGTGTACGTGAATGAATACGTGATATTCCGCGCCCGTCTGCTCCGTCGCCAGGCATCCGCCGAACAAGCAGCTACCGCTTCTTCAAAGACTTCTGAATTTTCGCACCTTTTTTAGTCACTGGGATTTTTTGTCTCTTGGTACTATTGTTTTTGGGATTTATGGCTTCAGATTGCCATCGAAGACTTGGTGTGTGTGTGTGTGTGTGTGTGTGTGGGGGGGGGGGGGGGGGGGGGGGGGGGGGGGGGGGGGGGGGGGGGGGGGGGGCGTATTTTCTTGGTCACTCTCGCACTATTTTCCTCTGAATATCTGGGTCTTTTTCAATGGTGTTATTCCTTCTTCCAAAACCCAGATGTTTACATAAAGTCACTGTCTGAATTAAGGCTTGATTTGGCGCAATAAATGGCCCGCTGGCCACTGTCAAAGAGTTTGGAGCGAGTCTCTCATTTTTTGGCTGCTCCAAGGAGGAATAGTTCAGATGAGGATGACGGAAGGCTTTTTACCAAAAGCTCTTCCTAGTCGAGCGTGGAGATTGTCCAGATACTATATACGTTACGTGTCACTATGAGGGCCACTGCAATAGCCCTGCTTGTGTCAGCTACTATGACTCTATGAGCGCCCTTTAATACGGTGACAGATCCAACGTTGAAGCAGATACGATCACTCGATGTAAATATCTGGATTTTATAACAGTGAAAAAATCCAGAGATTCTAGTGTGAAACCGAGAAAGCCCAAGTCTTCGATGGCGTTTTCCAAAAAAAAAAAAAAAAAAAAAAAAGAAAGAAAGGAAAAAAAGTCTTCGATGGCGAGCTTTTGCCGTCAGGGGAAAGCCCAGTCTTCGGTGACCCTTTTAGTGTGAAAAAAGATGCGAAATTCCTATTTACTTATTCTAAGAAGCGAAGAAATATCCTCCTCAAGAAATGCCAATATAATGGAGAAGACTTTGAACAAAGGTCTTCACAACAGCGTCGTTTGCTAACAAATTCGTTATTGTCTTGAAAGGCCTAGTGAAAAAGTAGACTCTTCGAAAGACCTGTCACCATTCAAAACTTTTTTTTTTCGAGAGATCATTTTGATTGGCCGACGGGAAGTCCACTCGTTATTATATTCTCCTCTAGTGCCGACAGTTTTTTTTTTTTAAGTATAACTAGTATAATACCCATGCTAACGCTACGGCAGCACATAACCAGACAAATCAAATAAGTAAAAGACATATATGTCAAGTTATTAAGCATCACTAAGATATATTAATGATTCACGCAAGAAGATATCGCATGTTCTGGCTACATATTTCCAGCAAGGCACCAACACTCTTACTGCAACCAGCAACACCAAATCGGCTGCCAAAAAGACAAATACATCTGCAAGAGCACAACATGCTTTGGCAGCAAAATGTTTTTAGCAGGTCTTCAAGCTCCCCTACATTCAGAAGCCGCCCGCAGAGCTGCCAATTAACATCTTCCCGATGTCTACTGCACTCATTTGTTTAGCCAAAACACACTTTCTACAAAAAGAGATAGGCAAACTGTTGAATCGACAACTCAAGCAAAGGTCTCTTATTCTTCCTCAACAGCTCAAGCAAATATATACTTACTAAGAATCTAATTATCTAGAGATTAATATATGCAACCTCAGTGAAAACAAAAATACAACTTTTGTCAGCTAATTTCAAAGCTGGTCAAACTTGCATTCTATGATGACCAAATTATTATCCCTACAGGCTACAATAAGAGAGCAAAATAATCAATAAAAACTTACCATAAAAGAACTTGTATAACTATCACAAGAACCATCCCTATGAAAATGAAACATGACGGGCATAACCCATTGTACCATCAGCAAGGAGCAAAAATCAGCAATAATGATTGAGTAAAAAAACGCTTTTGTGTGTGCACTACGCCGGAAAGCATCTAAGATGCAGCGTCCTCACAAACCCTGAACCAGTAGATTAACTGACAAAGTGCTCTCCTCCACCTCCTAGGCCACCACCCATACCTCCCGGACACGCCATGCCACCACCTATACCTCCTCCTAGACAAGCCATTGCGGCTAACTACACTGCTCCACCAGCCACAGATCGTGTCCCTAAGTTGTCCTTCCCTCGCTTTGATGGCGACAACCCGCGCCATTGGCGTTCCCTTTGCACAGATTACTTTGAGATGCATAGTGTGCCTTCTTCAGTGTGGGTTCGGGTCGCTAAGCAACACCTCGACAAAGCTGCCGCTCGTTGGTTTCAATCCATCAAACCCGAGCTGGATTTCTCTGATTGGTAGGGTTTTTGCCGCCTCCTCCATGATCGTTTCGACCGCGATCAAAAGGAACTCCTCATGTGCCAACTTTTTCATGCCAAACAAACCACATCTGTAGCCGACTATGTCAAGCAGTTCACTGAGTTAGTCGATCAGCTGAAGGCTTACTTTTAGTCCACGGATCCCATGTTTTATACCATGCGTTTCATCGACAGCCTTCGTGCTGATATTAAAGCAATTGTGTTAGTATTGCGCCCCAAGGATCTGGATACTGCTTGTACCGTTGCTATGTTGCAGGAGGATGCGGGTTCGACGCCTTTGCCACGGAGTTTTCGTCCTGGTGATTGGCCATCGTCATCTAAGTCTGTTGCCATTCCGCGCACAGCCTTACCTCTGCCGCCGCCACCAACCCCTCGCCAGGACAAGCTCATACCAAGGTTTTTTTTATCGGCCGGAATTGACGGAAATTTCCGAAATTTCCCTTCTATCCACAGGGTCCGATAAAATTTATCATCGGCCAAATTTTTCCCTTCTTTCCTGCTCCCACACAGACAACCCAAATTCAGTCGTGCGACGGTCCCACACTATAATATTTTATTCTTATTTTTATCTGTGAACAAGTGATGTTTAATAGCTTAGGAATAGTTTCAAGTCAAATTCTACGAAATTTTTTCAAAACAATTTGAATTTTTTTTGAATTTGGTCCGATATTTCCGATATATCCTGCATATCCTGTTTATCCATGACCTCCGATAAATTTTTATTTCCGATAATGAAAACCTTGGCTCATACAACCCACGCAAGCTACACTGCCGGTTCCTGATTCTAAGCTGGCCGCTATCAAGTCTTACAGTAGGGCTTTGGGCTTGTGTTTCAAATGTGGTATGAAATGGTCCAAAGATCACAAGTGTTCCCCAGAGGTGCTTCATGCCGTGGAAATTCTTTGGGAGTCATTTCCTGACGAGGATGACCAGTCTGTTCAGTCTGCTGCTGATACTTCCACTGTTCCAGCTGAGCAGTTGTGTTTAGCTCTGCCTAAGGCAGCATCCAGTGGTTCTCCAGCTTCGCGTACAATACGCTTTCAGGGTTTCATTGCGGGTATTCCAGCTGTTTTGTTGGTTGACTCGGGCAGTTCCACATCTTTTGTCAGTACGGCTATCGCTGCTCGCTTACATCAGTTCCAACCTGTTTCCCAGAGTGCTCAAGTTCAGGTTGCTGGAGGGGGGTTCTTGCATAGCCCTGGTTTATTGCAGTCTGTCCCATGGTCAGTTGATCAGTGTCAGTTTTGCTCCGATTTCAGGGTCCTTGATCTCTCTGCATTTGATGCTATCGTCGGGATGGATTGGCTTCAAGCTTTCAGCCCCATGCAAATTCACTGGGAGCATAAATGGCTCGCTATACCATACCATGGTGATTGGACAGTTCTGCAGGGTGTCGATGCCGTTCAGCCTAGCTCGGTCTGTCTTCAGTTGTTCGCTGCTGAGGCCACATATTCATCAGCTGAGCCCCCGGATACACTCCATCCTCACATTCAGCACCTGGTGGATTCGTTTGCTCCATTGTTTGAGCCGCCAACTACATTAATTGCGTCCATCTCGGAGTTGCAATCATACCATACCCTTGCTGCCAGGAGCACAACCAGTGTTTGTGAGGCCTTACCGGTACCCGCCTAACTTGAAAGATGAAATCGAAAAGCAAGTGAAGGAGATGTTGGCACAAGGTATTATCCAGCCAAGTACAAGCTCTCTGTCTTCCCCGGTGTTGCTGGTTAAGAAGAAAGACGGGTCTTACCGCTTCTGTGTGGACTTCCGGCAGTTGAATGCTTTGACAGCCAAGTCTAAATTTCCAGTGCCGGTGTTTGATCAGCTCATGGACGAACTTGCTCACGCTAGTTGGTTTTCAAAACTGGATCTCCGTGCTAGTTTCCATCATATTCTTATGCAACCAGGGGAATCATTCAAAACTGCCTTTCAAACTCACTTGGGGCAGTATGAGTTCAACGTGATGGCTTTCGGACTGACGGGTGCCCCCGGAACCTCGCCATGAACACTACTTTAGGGCCGGGCCTTCGCCGTTTCGTGATTGTGTTCTTTGATGACATCTTGGTATACAGCAGAACATTTGAGGATCATTTGGAGCATCTAGCTTTGGTTTTTTCACGGTTATCAGCGGATCAGTGGAAAGTCAAGGTCTCAAAGTGCACCTTTGCGCAACGCTCTATATCATACCCGGTGAAAGTGAAGGCAATTACAGATTGGACGGTTCCTACAAATGTCCGTGCTCTTCGAGGGTTTCTGGGCTTAGCTGGTTACTACCGCAAGTTCGTCCGTCGCTTCGGCATCATAGCACGGCCTCTAACCGATCTCCTCAAGAAGGATACTATGTTCATTTGGACTTCAGTGCATAACTCTGCTTTCCAGACATTGAAGATGGCTCTGTCGTCCGCGCCAGTTTTGGCTCTTCCTGACTTGTCCATCCCATTCCATGTGGAGACAGATGCTTCAGGTTCTGGGGTTGGTGCCGTGCTGCAGCAGAATGGTCACCCTTTGGCTTTCCTTAGCAAGGCACTCGGTCCACGCAATCAGAGCCTCTCCACTTACGAAAAGGAATATTTGGCAATCTTGATGGCCGTGGATTCTTGGCGGCACTATTTGATGCAATCTGAATTTGTCATTCATACCGACCAGAAAAGTCTAGTCCACCTCAACGAAGAGCGCCTTCATACACCGTGGCAGCAGAAGGTTTTCCATAAGCTGTTGGGCCTCCGCTATCGAGTGGTTTATCGCCGTGGCGTGGATAATGGGGTTGCGGATGCTCTTTCTCCACGGCAACACTATGAGTCCCTGATGGCTATCTCGGCTCCTTCCATTCAGTGGTTGTCCTCGCTGCAAGAGTGGTACGACTCTGATTCCGAAGCTTCTTCCCTGCTTTCTCAGTTGGCAGTAGATGCCTCGGCCCGGCCTCCTTTTACTTTGCAGCAAGGAATCATACGCTACAAGAAGCGCATTTGGCTTGGGTCCAATTCGTCCCTACAGCAGCAAGTCATGTCGGCTCTTCATGACAGTCCCGTTGGAGGTCACTCTGGTGCGCCAGCCACCTTGCAGAAAGTCCGCAGTCTTTTCTTTTGGCCTGGCATGCGCAAGGACATATTACAGTTTGTGCAGAACTGTACCGTTTGCCTCCAAGCCAAGTCGGATAGAGCTCGTTCTCCCGGGCCTCTGCCAGTGCCATCCATTGCTTGGGAGATCATTTCTATGGATTTTATAGAAGGGCTGCCGTTGTCTGGGAGTGCTAATGCTATACTAGTGGTGGTCGACAAGTACTCCAAGTTTGCCTATTTTGTTCCCTTGAAACACCCTTTTACAGCAGCTTCGGTGGCTCGGCTCTTTATGGACCATATTTACTGGCTGCACGGGTTACCCAAGTCAATCATATCAGATCGGGATCGGATCTTCACAAGCCGGCTGTGTCAGCTCTTATTCCAAATGGCTGGTATTCAACAGCGGATGAGCTCCTCTTACCACCCATAAATGGACGGTCAGACCGAAAGAGTCAATCAGTGCTTGGAAACCTTCTTCAATGCTTCGTACATGCTTGTCCAACCTGCTGGTGTCACTGGCTTTCTTTGGCTGAGTTCTGGTACAACACCAGCACCCACTCGGCGCTGGGCCGCACCCCCTTTGAAGTGCTCTACGGGTATCCTCCCCGTCTGCTGGGTATCGATGTTGCTGATGCTGCTCCTGTGCCCGATTTGCACCAGTGGCTGGAGGAACGTGAACTCATGCACAGCATGGTGCGACTCCATCTCCAGAGAGCTCAAGACCGTATGCGCAGACAGGCCAACAAGCACAGGTCAGAGCGTTCTTTCGATATTGGTGATCTGGTTTTTCTCAAACTCCGGCCTTATGTCCAAGCATCAGTGGCTCGCCGTGCCCATCACAAACTCTATTTCAAGTTCTTCGGGCCTTATCGTATCTTGGAGCGCATTGGTTCTGTGGCTTACAAATTGGAACTCCCTTCTGCTGCTTCGGTGCATCCCGTATTCCATGTGTCCCAGTTGAAGCGTTCTTCCGGCGGCAATCCGGTGAGCACCATGCTCCCTTCTGACCTTGTGGTGTTCCAGGTTCCAGAGAAAATCTTGCACACTACTAGAGAACAGACTTTAGAACGATGTCCCAATTTAGCATTAGCCTCGGTATTTTTTGCCCCCGGGACTGAAGGATCTTTAGTCCCGGTTGGTAATACCAACCGGGACTAAATGTTTCTTTACTCCCGGTTGGAGCCACCAACCGGGACTAAAAAGTCATCCAACCTTTAGTCCCGGTTGGTAACACCAACCCCGACTAAAGGACCTTTTAGTCCCGGTTGGTAACACCAACCGGGACTAAAGGTCCCCCGATGGGTTAGTTCAAAAGGAAAGCATCACATCCATTGTCAAATGTGTTGTGTAGGTGGGGTGGTAAGCTTCGCGCGAGGCAGTGCATGAGGTCTTGGGTTCGAATCTCACGGGGCGCAGCGGTGGAAGACATTATTTTTTTTTAAGCTGGGAGGATCTTTAGTCCCGGTTGTGGCAAACCGGGACTAAAAATCCCCACCTTTAATCCCGGAATGCTGGTCCCGGTTGGGAAACCGGGACAAAAGGCCTTTCCCAACCGGAACTAAAGCCACTTTGTGTAGTAGTGGCAGCGCCGATGGACGTCCGGTGATCACCCAGTGGAACAAGTCTTCGTCAAGTGGTCGCACATGCCGGTTTCGTTGGCTACCTGGGAAGCTGCTGACCATCTACGTGAGCAGTTTCCTCAGGCGCCGGCATGGGGGCATGCCGCTGCTCAAGGAGGAGGGAGTGTTAGCACCAATCCTAACCCGGGCCATGATCGACGTGGGCTGCCCGAGTCGTCGATGTGGGCTGCCCGAGTCGTCGAGCCCAGGAGAGCGCCGACTCGGGAAAGACGAAGCTTCAGCCCAGGCCAGGATGTCGAGCCCAGGAGTGCGCCATCCCAGGAAGCTCAGTTCCCGTGTCTTCGGCCCAGTATGGTCCAACAAGTAGATAGACAGAGAGATCGCGAATATATGTATCAGCTAGAGGCGAGAGAGAGGGATATCGCTGAACTTTTAAACACTTGTAATTTCCCAAGCACTCTTCCGTCTGAATCCTACCTGATGCTTGCTTCCAACCCCAATTTCCAGTTCATCTGATCCCCAATCCCCTTGCTGCTAACATTGAGTTTCCTCTAAAAACATATATTTAGCCCGTTATTTTGGCCGGCAAAAAAAAAGTCAATACTGACGATCAATTCCTAATTGTGAAACATCGTTATGAAATAGTAAATATGTATTCATAATCGTCGACGCTATAGAACAACAAATTTATACCTAGTTTATAAACTGATATAGATGCAAACCATTGATGTCAGAATTCAGAATTATTTGTATACAAAATTACAAACAAATTGAATATGAGTTTATGATCGGTTAAGATTCCTTAAAGTTTGTCTATTTGAGAACAGAGTGTTTTGCCCCCCGCCCCACACTAATTTTTTGGCACTGTTCATCTTCCTCCTCCAGCCGCCCACCGCTCGTCGCCCTCACCACCGACCACTGCCACGCCACAGGTGATAGGGTCTGCCAGGAGCTCCGGCGAACCCTAGCACCCGCGGTGGTCACCTTCTTCCCCTCCCCCCTCTCGCTGGAGCTCTGCCACGGCCATGCTCGCCGGCGTTGCCGAGCTCCAAGCTCCGGCCATGGCGCCTCCGCCCCGACCTGGTCCAGCCGACACTACCACCGCCAGGGCCCCTAAACTGCCCAGCCACCATCCCCATTGCCTGGCCTGCCTGGCTCCGCCCGGCCGGCCCCTTTTATACCCGGCGGAGTTGGAGAAGAAAGAGGGTGAGAGGCTCACCGGAACCCTAGCCGCCACGCCGCTTCATTCTTTTTCTTTTTTTTCTCTTCTTTCTCATCCATATCTGCTAGCTCGGACTCGAGTCACGTGGTCTCATCCACTCGCACCCCGAGGCCTCCAACTTCGTTCTCCTATAGCCTTGTAAAGGTGGCCATGAAGCCTTGACGGGCTGACGGTCATAGCACCCCAGCGGCTACGGAGCTCGACGCGACCATGTCCCGGTAGCTCCACGCGATGGCGTCCCGACAGCCTGGCAGGTCAATGTGACGAAGCCCCGGTGGCAGCACGCCCCAATGACTTAGGAGCCTCTCTTGCATCGCTGTCTCCTCTCTCATCGACTTCCCCTTGCATCATCGCCGTCGCACATCCTCGCCTCGCTCTCGCTCATGTCACCGTCTCATCAGGTTGCCCCTCCGCTGTTGCCCAACCTCACCATCGTTTCCGCGCCTCGCGCCATCATCGTTCGAGCCTCAGCATCTTTTTGCACCGCCTCACCTGCGCGATATGGTGTCTTGCTTATATTGTTTAATTGGTGTTCAATTTAAGCATGTATTCAATTTATTTACTGGGTCAATTTCTCCAATTGGATTCGTATGGAAGTCCATCATGTTGGAGGTGGAGACACAAACCAAGGAAAGAAAGACTATTAAAGATTAGATCCAAACTGAATGGGACATTGAAAAGAGGATTACCGGACAAAAAAAAAACAAAATTTGAACAGAGATCGGAGTTGGACGAAAAAAATTGTGGCAGAAATTTTGTCTCTTTATTATTAGGTATATATGTAGATATAGATGTATAAACGCCAATAGAAATTAAACCATGGGCCCATGACTATGAACAACTGTTGTAAATACATATTTACTAGAAGTTTCCTTAAGCCTATCACTATTAGAAATCATGTATTTACACTTGCAGTTCTCTTAAGGATGCCGCAGGTAGATATGGGTTGTGTTTATTTTTTATCGCATACATAAAGAAGTTGAAATTTTTTAAAGATACATAAATGCTTTATTTTAGAACAACAAAAAAAAATAATCAAAACACTGTTGTATTAAGCAACAGACACAAGCATGATCACGCCATAGGGTTTGGCGTGACTCAGCTACTATTTCGGTGCTTCTGTTTTTTATGGCGAGCCATAGCTGTGATGTGGCGACGTACGATGAGCAACTAAACGTGCCCATGCCCCATGGTATTAGAACTAAAGGAAAGACATCGCCACATCGGAATTCAGAAGTGTTTGATCTTGGATAGAAAGTTCCTGTTGCAGCGTCGACCGGCGAGGCCGACATCGAATTTACCTTCATCTTAACGCACCAGTCTCGCTCAAAGGTTTAATTTTCTAACCATTATATTTAGTACTATACTTTTTTGTTATGTGTGTGCTAATTTGCGAGAAAAGCATATTTTTTATTTAATACTACTAGAATCATAGATATATACTACATCTATCATGATTTATATATACTCCATCCCAAATTTTAAGTCAATCCAACTTTTTTTGAGAGTCAAAACATCTAAAGTTTAACCAAATTTATATAATAAAATAATAATATTTATGCTACCAAATAATTATCCTTGGATTCTTCAGTAATTATATCTTTATAGTATACCTATATGATGTCAGAAATCTTTATAATTCTCTATATAATTTTAGTTAAAATTAAGATATTTTGACTTTCCAAAAAAAATTAGAATGACTTATAATTTGATGAGACAGAGGGAGTATTAAATTTAATTTTGCAAAGGCCTAATTTCTAACCGTACTTCATTTCACATGTGAGACTAGATTCTATTTCCATTATCAAATCGAGTAGCGTGGTTGCCGGCCTTCCCTTTCTTTTTTTTCTTTTTTTTTTTTGAGGGTCGCCTTCCCTTTCCTTGGCCGTCGCGTTACAAATAACTGACAATACACGCGCACCATGAAGCCAGCATTATTGACGATATCCAAACAAACACCCGGTTTTGTTGGAGGCCGCCAAGCATGAAGGTGACAACCCCGTCTTGCTTGGAAATCACCACCGATAATCCCACATATAACCAGGCACACTCTTGCATTGCATCGATAATCCAACATATAACGAGACGAGGTCCTCTCATCGAACATGGCGGCCTCCTCCTTCCACCGCGCTCTCTACGGTGGCGAACCCATGCGCGTGGAGCTAGTACTACTAGTCCTCTCCGTGGTCCTTGCCTTGGCGTCCTCCGCCTCGGCCATCGATGGCAGCAGCAACCTCACCGCCGGGTTCGTTCAGGTGGAGCTCCCGGAGGGCAACTTCAAGGTGCAGGCCCTACGACGTGCCGGAGAACCAACGGTACAGCTACGACAACGCTACCGGCGTGCGCACCTTCTTGGTCTTACGCCGGCGACAAGCCCTTCAACAACGTCACCGGCACCAATCCCCGCACCGAAGTCCGCCTCGCCGTAGGCACCCACCCAAGCAACCATGAGTTCACTTCATCAGTTTTCTTCCTCCATGCATATACGTGTGCTTTTGCATGCATGATCTGCGGGGCCACGACTACTCGTCGGGGGTGTGGCAGTTCGAGGGCTACGGGTACGTGCCGACGGGGACCTCTGGCGCGTCGGTGATGCAGATCCACAGAGGGCAGGGCGCTGCGCCCGCCACGGTGCTGATGCTGCACGTCTACAACGGCAGGCTGCGGTACTACAGCGGCGCACTACGGGAGAAGCAAAATTTGTCGAGTGCCGCATGCTTTGTCGAGTGCCGAAAATAGAACACTTGGCAAAGCCACTCTTTGTCGAGTGTTGCACTCGGCAAATAATTGCACTCGGCAAAGAGTGGCTTTGCCGAGTGCCGCAGCGTGTCCGGCGCTCGGCAAAGCACGCCACTCGGCAAAGGCACTCTTTGCCAAGTGTCAGGCATGACACTCGGCAAAGTATTTTTGTTTTTTTTTAATTTTGATTTCAAATTTTTTTTGTAGACCTTATCTATTGTTTACAAGCACATGTTAAAATTTGGGACCTTTTTATAACTTTTTGCTATATTTCTTAAATTAATTTTGTTTACTTGCATTTTTTCCGAAAAAGTAAATTTGAACTGCAGGTGCATAAAATAATGAAATGTAGCCATTCAAAAAATGATAGTCATGTTGTAGAGTGTATTTTGAGGCCGAAACTCACCCAAAATTTTGAACGCCTTGTTCGCCAAACATGACGACCCGCTTGTGGTCGGAGTGTATTTAAATTATAGAAAATGCAAACGAAGTCCAAAATTCACGAAACTTGTCGAGGTGTTGTGTGATCGAATGTGGAGGCTATGATAAAAATTTGAGAAGGTTTCGAGTAAGTTGCGATGTCGGATGCCTAAAACCCAGACATCTCCACATGCGATCACACGACATCGCATATGGAGATGTCTGGGTTTTAGGCATCCGGCGTCGCAACTTGCTCGAAACCTTCTCAAATTTTTATTATAGCCTCCACATGCGATCACATGACACCTCGACAAGTTTCGTGAATTTTGGACTTCGTTTGCATTTTCTATAATTTAAATACACTCCGACCACAAGCGGGTCGTCATGTTTGGCGAACAAGGCGTTCAAAATTTTGGGTGAGTTTCGGCCTCAAAATACACTCTACAACATGACTATCATTTTTTGAATGGCTACATTTCATTATTTCATGCACCTGCAGTTCAAATTTACTTTTTTGGAAAAAAATGCAAGTAAACAAAATTAATTCAAGAAATATAGCAAAAAGTTATAAAAAGGTCCCAAATTTTAACATGTGCTTGTAAACAATAGATAAGGTCTACAAAAAAATTTAAAATCAAAATTCAAAAAAAACAAAAATACTTTGTCGAGTGCCATGCCTGACACTCGGTAAAGAGGGCCTTTGCCGAGTGCCAGGCCGCAGCACTCGGCAAAGGATATTTCGAAAAAAAATCCCTTCTGGAATAAGGGCCCACGACCCATCCTCCTCCAACCCTATCCTCATTCACGCATGGCAAAAATACTTTGCCGAGTGCCATGCCTGACACTCGACAAAGAGGGCCTTTGCCGAGTGCCAGGCCGCAGCACTCGGCAAAGGATATTTCGAAAAAAAAATCCCTTCTGGAATAAGGGCCCACGGCCCATCCTCCTCCAACCCTATCCTCATTCACGCCCATCCCCTCACCCGCGCCAGCACCGCCGTCGCCACTTCCACCACCGCACCGGCCGCCGCGCCCCACGCCGCCCCGGCCCGTACCCCCACGCCCCACGTCCCCCACCCACGCCGTCGCGCCCCACGCCGCTCGGCCTCACCGCCCCGGCCCACGCCGCCGTGCCCCACGCCGCCCCTCGGTGGCTGGCCCTGCCCTCGGCCTGGCCGTCCCTGCAGAGAGGAGGAGGAGCCCGGCAGCGGTGCCCTGCCGCCAGCCCGACCGTCCCTACAGAGAGGAGGAGGAGGGGAGAAAGAGAAGGGGAGGAGGAGAAGGGAGGTGGGAGGAGAAGGAGAAGGGAGAAGGAAGAAGGAGAAGGGAGGAGAAGGAGAAGGGAGGAAGAAGGAGAAGGGAGGAGGAGGAAGAAGAAGAAGAAGGGAGGAAGGAGGAAGAAGAAGAAGGAGGCGGAAGAAGGAGAAGGGGGAGGAGGAGACGGACCACGGTCCGACGACTGTTCACGCCATTCGTCGACGACGTTCGTCCACTCCGTCGTCCCTGCACATCGCCGTCCTTCCACGCCGTCGTCCCCGTCCCTCGCCGAAGAAAAGGTAAAGGCTCTGGGGGTGTCGGCCTTGGTGCCGTTTATGTGTTGATGGCCTTCGTGCCAGGTTTGTGTATGTGTGGGCCATCGTACCCAAAATGTGGATGTCGGCCATCGTGCCGGCTTTTTCTTGCAGGTTTTGGAAACCTCCCCATATAGGGGAGGTTCTGCCGAATTTTTCAAGTAATAGTGATGTGTTTCTTCTTTTGCAGAGCAGGAGCTGTCGGAGGGGACCCAGAGCACCTCGACGATCCTAATCGTCTTCGTCGATGCTGCAGTCGTGCCTGCACTGCTTTGTCTCGCCACTGCACCGACTCGCCACTGCGCCGCTAGCCTTTCTCCACCGCCACCCTAGGTATAATTGACCTCTGTTGCTTACAGTTGTCATACGTAACCCATTTAGGCGTCTCCCATCCGAAACAGATACGGTTGGAGGTATGCGGATCTTTGCATATCTATGACCGTATCTGTTTCGGATTGTCCATGTTTTTTGGACAATCCACGGATGCGTAGATGGGTTAGTTTCCATGTTCTGCTCAGATCTGAGATGGAGTTTCGGCACCACCTCCCTGTTGTTCTCCGGATATACACTCTCCCTTCCAGGATGTGTATCGGGAGAACAGCGGGGAGGTGCTACCAAAATTCTATCTCGGATCGGAGTAGAGCATGGAAACTAACCTTATCTACGCATCCACGGGTGGGATTAGGACCTATCCTCACCTATTAGACAGCAGGCACGCCGTGCAGATGCAACTGATGGTTATATTACTCCGTTATGTGTATATGATATTGCTCCGTTATGTGTATATGATAGAGGATGGAGAACCGTGAGTGGATGTACATGGGATGCCCAAGTCAGGCTCAAATCACCCGTGAATGGATGGATAAGACCGAGAAATTCTTGGACCATGCATTTAAGGAAGCTAAGGGAGCAAGAGACACGTTCTGTCCCTGCAGCGATTGTGAAAATAAGAAAAGAAAAACAAGGGAAGTCATGATGAAGCATCTTTGCAAGTTTGGATTTATGCCAAACTATACCCGGTGGGTGTACCATGGTGAAGCCTATCGTCCTAGAGAGGAGGTCGTGAGACGACGCTTGGAGGCATTTGATGGTGATGGCGGGGTAGAAGGATGGTTAGGTGACTATGAGGATGCGATGTTCGCTGAAAGACCTCCGGAGGTTGAGTAGGAGGATGAGGAGGAGGAGCCAGAGCCAAGCGTTAAGGCGTTCTTGGCCATGTTGGAATTGGCATAGAAGTTCCTACATGAGAAGACAACGGTTTCTCATCTGGATGCCATTGGGCGCCTACTGGGGTTGAAGTCCCAGCACAACATGACTCGAGCCTGCTTCGATGCTATGATGGCAATTATTAGGGATTTGCTTCCGGAGGGTCATCATCTACCGAGCAGCTTGTACGAGTCAACGAGACTCCTTCGGGCACTGAAGATGCCGTATGAGCAGATACATTGTTGTCCGAAGGGGTGCGTCCTATTTAGGAAAGATCACAAGGATGCAAAGTACTGTCCAAAGTGTAAATCCTCTAGGTATGTGGAGGTAGACAAAGGTGATGGCAAGAAGGAGCAGAATGAGGGGATCCCCATGAAAGTCCTATGATACCTTCCTATCATACCGAGGCTCCAACGGCTATTCATGTCTGAGGAGTCCGCGAAACAGATGACATGGCACAAGAATGGCATTCGATACAATCCTGACAAGATGGTACATCCAGCAGATGGTGAAGCATGGAAAAGCTTTAATGGCAACCATCATGGCAAAGATGAAGAGGCCCGTAATGTACATATTGCACTGGCAACGGATGGGTTCAATCCTTATGGAATGATGTCGGCCCCATACACTTGTTGGCCCGTGTTTGCTATCCCCCTCAATCTCCCCCCGGGGCCCTACTTCAACGACAAAACATATTCTTGATGTTGATAATTCTTGGACACCCGGGAAACAAAATGGGTGTGTACATGGAGCCAGTTTATGATGAATTGATCAAGGTTTGGAATGAAGGCGTATGGACTTACGACCGAGCTACAAAGAAGAACTTCAAAATGTATGTTTGATACTTATACTCCATGCATGACTTCCTGGCGTATGGGATATTCACCGGCTAGTGTGTCCATGGGAAGCTTCCATGCCCGGTATGCAAGGCAGCTCTACAGTTCATTTGGTTGAAGAAGGGTGTCAAGTTCTCGTCGTTCGACAAGCATCGGTAGTTCCTCCCTCTTGACCATCCATTCAGAGAAGACACCAAGAACTTCACAAAAGGTGTCACGGTGACCGACCCTGCACCTCAGAAGATGACTGGTGGCTAGGTTCATGCTCAAATAGATGCTCTCATGGTCCTGACGCAGAAAGATAATCCAAAGAAGGGTAAAAGATAGAAAGTTAATCCAAAGAAAGATAATCCAAACAAAGATCGCTTTGTGGGCTATGGTGTGGAACATATGTGGACTCATAAGTCAGGATTGGAGAGGCTTCCCTATTTTGATGACCTTCTCCTTCCACATAACATAGATGTAATGCACACTGAGAAGAATGTCACCGAAGCACTTTGGGCAACACTCATGGACATTCCTGACAAGATAAAGGACAACCCTAAGGCTAGAGTAGACATGGCAACACTATGCGATAGACCAAAGCTACAGATGCTGCCTCCAAGAGACGGCAAACCATGGAAAAGGCCTAAGGCCGATTACGTCTTGGAAAAGAAGCACAGGATGAAAGTGATACAATGGATGCAGACGTTAAGTTTCCCTGATGGGTTTGCAGTGAATCTAAGGAGGGGAGCGAACCCAGATACTGGCCGAGTGTTAGGGATGAAGAGTCATGACTTCCACATATGGATTGAGCGGCTTCTTCCATCGATGGTTCGTGGCTACGTCCCTGAGCATGTCTAGAAGGTGCTGGCAGAGTTGAGCTTTTTCTTCCGCCAGCTTTGTGCCAAGGAGATCTCTCTGAAAGTGGTTGAGGAGTTGGAAAAAATGGCACCCAAGTTGCTCTATAAGTTGGAGAAGGTCTTTCCACCTGGCTTTTTCTTGTCGATGCTGCATTTGATTTTGCACCTCCCGAACGAGGTCCGAATGGGGGGGCCCATGCAGAACCGTTGGTGCTATCCAATCAAGAGATGTCTAAAGACTATTCGCCAGAAATGTGGAAACAAAGGCAGGGAACACTTCTGTGCAGGGAACACTTCCCTGGCCTGGTGTGGACGTTAGAGGATGAGGACCCAGTGGTACCCTCGTTTGACCAGTACGCCCTCATCGCCACCGACACTGAGCATAGAAACTTGGCGGATCGGGTGATTCAGGAGTTGTGGGTAAGCCTTTCTCGCACTACGGCCCTCAATTCATTGCATTCAATGCACATTCTTTAAACAAAATAATGGATACCTTGTGTCTTTATGCAAGACTTCTTCAGATGCCAGCCGGGATAGGAGGATAGGGCGTATCAGGTGGCTTACACTTCCTGTAAAAGGCGTGTCTCGGACTTGTATTACGAGGCCCGCCTCCAGGCGCACAGAGACTATAACGCCACCTTCCGTAACAGAAGAATCAACAAGACACAGGCAAGAAGGGAGACAGAGGTTCTTACTAGAGAGCAGTACCTACAGGTAAATAGAAAACATCTCCTATTGATTTCTTCTGAGATTAACTATGCTAATTTGATCTTATGATGGCTTGTAGGTGATTCCAAACTGGTGCGCCACCCACCCTGATTGCTGGGCTGCTATAGTGGACAAATGGTTGGACGCGGACTGGCAGAGGGCGCACCAAGAGAAAAGCGAGCACCGTATGATGATGCCAGGTGTACCTCACCATCAGGGCAGCGCCAGCCTCAGCAAGTATGCGAAGACATATGTAAGTCTCCACCATTTGTCTTATCTAGCCGCGTTTAGTTTTGCATTATTTCTTACCACATGTTGTTGTCTTTCTCGCAGTCGGCGGCGCACGGTGGCCAGCCAATTGGCCAACTCACGGCGTATGCTCTGGCCCACATGGGCCCGACAAAGTCCAACATTGAGTACAAGCCGGTTGCGGGCCCAGAGGCGTACACCAACTCCAGCGTCCATACCCGCCTCACTTCTTACACGGAGGCGGTAAGGTCAGTCCATGGGCCTGACTACGACCCGAGGACCGAGGAGCGCCTTGATCCTGAGCTCGTGATGAGGGTGGGGGAAGGCAAGAAGCAAGGGCGTTTCTGGATTGGCGACGGCATCCTCGACACGAGCTCTACTCCTCTCCACCGCCTCCGAGCAGTGAGCACGAGCTCTAGCGTGCCCATAAGGCAACGGCCGTCATCGGTGGTGGCACTCCAGGTAAGTATTCTAGTTTCATTCGTCGTTCTTTGTCATTTACATTCCTTAGCTATGCATTATTGAAACATTGGTGTCAAATGTTGCAGGCCGAGCTACAGCAACTTCGGTCCCAGCAGGAGGCCCAGCTGGCTGAGCGGGAGGCCGAGCGTCAGAGGCTACAAGCTTTGGAGGCCTAGCAAGCAGGTTTGCTCCAGTTCGTGCAACAACTTGGGCTGCAACAAGGTTGGGAGATCCCAGCCAACCTGCTTGCACCACCACCACCACCACCACCACATCGTCTAGATTCTACTCCGGTGAGTATGAGTACGAATGCTTTACTTTCTATGCTCATGCTTAGTGTCAAACCTAGTGATGGCCTTCGTGCCGGATTTGTTGATGTGTGGGCCTTCGTGCCGGGTTTGTTGATGTGTCGGCCTTCGTGCCGACGTTTTTCTTGCAGGTTTTGGAAACCTCCCCGTGCAGGGGAGGTGCTACCGAAATTTTTAACTTTTCTTTAAACTGCTTACATTTTTATCTTGTCACTCACGTGCAATCTCTTCTCTTTTGTGCAGCATCAATCGGGGGCGGCGTCGAACCATCTCGTAGGGTCGCTGGCATCGCAAGTTGGGGCGTCGCAACCCTCACATTCGCTGTGAGCCGCTTCTGGAGTTGGTTTTATGTTGGTATGCCTTTATGTATTGAACTTTTGAACTTTGAACTTGTGGTTTGTAATATATTGTGGATTTCGGACATAATTGGTCGTTTGTGATATATATATGTGGTTTCTGATATATTGTGTTGAATTGTGGTTTCTAATATATATATATATATATATATATATACATATACATATATATATATATATATGCACTGTTGTTTACATGGAAAAGCAAAAAACAAAAAAAAAATTTGCTGTGGCTTTGCCGAGTGCAATGACCATTGCACTCGGCAAAGCTGGGAAAATAGTAGCAACAATTTCCCAGATTTGCCGAGTGCAATGGCCATTGCACTAGGCAAAGAAAATTTAAAAAAAATAAAAAATGCTTTGCCGAGTGCCTTGGCAGTGGCACTCGGCAAAGAAAATTAAAAAAAAATAAAAACAGGCTTTGCCGAGTGCCTCGGCGCTATGGCACTCGGCAAAGAATTTTGAAAAAAAAAAAGAAAATTCTTTGCCGAGTGTTGCACTCGACAAAGAAATTAAAAAAAAATTAAGACGGCGTGAGCCTTCGGCCAACGGCCGTCAATCCTTTGCCGAGTGTCAGCTTGACATGCCGAGTGCCCGAGATTTGACACTCGGCAAAGCAGGCTTTACCGTGGAAATGTTCGACGGAGCCTCTTTGCCGAGTGTTGCACTCGGCAAAGGATTTACCGAGTACATGGGTGCCTTTGCCGAGTGCATGGGGCACTCGGCAAAGCGTGTGGCTGCTGTAGTGGCGAGGCCGTGGAGGACCGCATCTACGATCGCTGGTTCCGCCTTAACGTGGTGCACATTGTCGGCGCCTCCACGGTGGCCGTCTACGTGGACGGCCGCCGCAAGTTTGGCGCCAGCGTCATCCCCAGTGATTCTTACTACTTCAAGTTCGGGGTGTACATGCAGCACCACGACGTGTCGCCGCTCATGGAGTCGCGCTGGAGGAACATCACCCTATACACCAAACCCTATTAACTAGCTAGTAGCTAGTAGGAGCACTCCTTTGATCCCTCAAAAAAACTCGTAATGAAAAATGATAATGTTTTTGTCGTTGTTTTAGTTGAGGACTTTATATTTTTGTCGCACATGAGTGTCACTATTCTGCGGCTGTTGCTATCAGAGCAGCAGGGCAGAGCTTTCTGCTGGAACTGGAATAACCAACCGAGGCCTGCAGGCGCGTCGTGGCATCTGGTGGCCGGACGTCGACAATGAATAGCCCAACAACGCGATGAATAAATTAAAACAACTTCTATTTCTCCAAGAGGAATAAATTCTTGTAATCTGGTATTGGGCCCATTGTGGGGCGTTGGTTTCTCGGTTTGGTGGTCAAAGATCAATCAGCAATTGGAGTTGCTGTTCTTCACCTATGTCACGGAGAAGCTGTGAAGGTTTGACAATTGACGTGCATGCTGGAGATTATTATTTTTTATCTTTTGGAGGAGATTTGTTGGCTATAAATATAAATGGCCATGCAGCCCCCCGGCGGCCCGGCACGAGGCCCGCAATTTTGGCCCGGCCCAAGCACGGCACGGCCTGATGGTCATCGGACTCGGGCTGGCCTGGCACGGGGCAGCAGGCCGTGCCTGGGCCGCTACTCAGGCCCGCGGGCTGGCATGGCACGGCCCGGTTTATAGGGGTTGGCCCGGCAGCGGCCCGAGACCTCCACCAGCGGCGAAGCGGCCCAGCGCAGGGGCTAGCCGGCCCATCCCCACAACGCCTTTCCCCCACGTATATAAGCGACGGCCGTGGCGCTCTCCCTCCTCAACCCTAACCCTAAATCATTTCCTCCCCCACCGCCTCGCAGCTCTCGCCTCAACCGCTCGACGGTCGACGCCTCGCCGTCTCGTCTGCTGGTGTCCGACCTCGCCGACCCTGACTCCGGTGACCTCGAACCGCCTGCCGCCGGCGACCTCCCCTGATCCCCTCCCTCTCTACCTCTCCCCCTCCGTCTCCCTATCTCCCCTCTAGATCTCGGTTATTATGTGAGTTCGTTGTTCCCGTGTGTCCCTCCTCCGTTGCTCGCCGTCCTTGCTAACTGGTGTATCGTGTTCCCTGGGTGGTCGTCGTGTTCTTCGGTACCGGGCTCCGGTTGCGCAGGTAAAACTCTAACCCTAACCCTCTTCTTCTATCTTCTTCCATTGATGTATTCTGATGTGATCTTTTCATCCTCATCCATCTCTTTGCGCAGGCCAATAGCCGATGCGTCGTCCTCTAGCTGTGGCATAGAGCGACCAAGGCAGCCCCGCGCACAGTTGAGGAACGGTGCTAGAGAGCCGTCCGCCATGGCGACTGCTGATGACGATATCGTCTGGCAGCTCACCGGCAACGATGACTTGATCATGGCAGGCCTGCCCCCTGAGGACGACAACGACACCCGAGACGACGCTGCTACGTTGTTTGGTATCGATGTCGGTAGTGGCTCTGCTGCTCCGAACGATCTAGACGACGATGGTGGTGAAGGGGCGCGGCGATTGGGACCCCGGCCTGCTCTAACGACTTAGCTCCATCTGTTGTTGGTAACTCTTCTAGTGTTTGTACTGGTAAGCATAAATCTGCCGTGTGGGCTGATTTTGATGAGATTTATGAGACTATGAATGGTAGGAAAAACTACACTAAAACTACCTATAAAATATGTAAGCATACTGTGTCTGCTAGACCTAATGCTGGCACTGGCCACTTGAAGAGGCACCAGAAATCTTGTAGGCAGAAAACTGATCAAGCTGCTAGAGTACATTATTCGTGCTCATAACCCTAGGTTTACTAAGGTTAAGAATTCTGTGTTGTCTGGTGCTTCAGCTGTTGCTTTGACATCAGACATTTGGTCTGGTAATGCTAAGGAGGACTATATTAGTGTTGTTGCTCATTATGTGAGTGCTGATTGGGAGTAAAAAAAGTTATTGGTCTAAGGTTGATTGAGGTGAAGTGTACCGGTGAAAATATTGCTGAAAAAATTGCTTGTCTGGTTGAGGAATTTGGTTTGATTAACAAGATTTTCTTGGTAACTCTAAACAATGCTTCTTCTAATGCTAAGGCTATACATACTTTGACACCTATGTTTGCTGGTTATTTGGGTTGTGATCCTTCACCTGAGCCTTAAATCCTAATTAGCGTAAGTATAGTCTTGTGCATCAACGTTGTGCTTGTCATATCATTAATCTAATTGTAAAATCTGGTTTAAAGAGATTCAAACCTTACACAGAAGATTTTAGAATTGCTATTAATTTCTTAAATTCTTCTAATCAAAGAATTGCTATGTTCAAGAACTATTGTACTGCTCTGGGTGTTAGACCTAGAAAGTTTGGCTTAGATATGGATGTTAGATGGAATGCTACATACCTTATGCTTAAACACTTGGTTCCATATAAAGATGTTTTTTCTGTGTTTATTAATGCAAATTATGGCTCAACATTGTTGACTGCAAGGCATTGGTATATAGCTGAAAAGATATTGGAGTTCCTAGAAATATTTTATGAATCCACAGTTGTTCTTTCTGGTGTTTACTATCCAACTAGTCCACTTATTCTGCACCATCTGCTAGACATTGCTTCTCATTTGCATGCAAGTGAAAAAGATCAAAATCTAATATGAAGCTTAAATTCCTTAAATACTGGCAGGATATACCTGTGTTATATTCATTTGCTTTCATTCTTGATCCTAGAGCTAACTTAAGAGGTTTATTTAATGTTCTGCAAATACTTAAAGAGAACACTGGTGTTGATTAAAATTTACAAGTTTTTTAACAAATATGAGAGAAACTTTGGTGTAGCTAGGTCTCAGAGGCCTGCACAGCCTGCAAGCCATACAGGTAAGAAAAAACAGGCATGGAGAAGAATCCTTGGAGGCCCTAGATCATCTGGTGTTGTTGGTCCTTCCCCTGCCTCTGCCGGCACTTCATCGCAATCTGCTTGTGTTGCTGGTTGTGAGCTCACAACTAATCTGGACAGTGACAATGTCACTGTATATGAGGATGACTTCGACTTACTTCTCTGGTGGTGTGACCATAAACTAACCTATCCTATCCTATCTATAATGGCTAGAGATATTATGTCTGTTTCTGTTTCTACTGCCTCTTCAGAATCATGTTTCAGCTTGACAGGAAGGATAATTGAAGAGCGGCGACGACGCTTGTTTCCTGAAACTGTAGAGATGCTGGCTTGCATAAAGGATTGGGAGTTAGGAGAAAGAAGGTTACAACATGCTGTTGACAACCAAGAGTTGGAAGACTCCTTGAAGAATCTTTATCTTGATGAAGATGCATCTAGGGCTGCTGCTGCTGGCATATCTAGGGATGGCACATCTAGATCTACATTTGTGGCTTCTGCTGGTACTTAGTGTGTGAGACTTGAGAGTGATCTGTTATCTTCGTATCTGTGATGTGTGACTGATATTGGTGAACAATGGTTTAAGACTTAATTAAGAGCTATGCTACACTCTTTTTCCCTTTCTAGGGTTTCTCACAAGGGTGAGTTTTATCTAGAAAAGTTTTTAATGAGGCAACATTGCACAAACAGCTCAGTTATCTTAATTCCCTTGTCTCCTTTGGTGGCTTTTATAAAAAAATAAAATCTGTGATCAGTTTATTACTTGTGAATGTGAAATACTGAAATATGAATGAATTGTGAAATGTGATTGTGAAAATGGAGAAGTGTAGGATGATAGAAGCAGTTTGAGGTGTTTTAAGGGCACCGGGCTGTGGGTTGGCATGGCCCACAGATTTTTCCATGCTTAGAAGGCCGACACGGCATGGGTTTCGGCCTGTAGGGCTGTGCTTGGGCTGAAGGCTAGGCACGAGACCCAGAGGGGCATGGCACGGGAGGCACGGCGTGCCATGTCAGCCCGACCCCCTGTGGGGCGTGTCGGCCCGTTGGCCAACTATAGCTATATATGCATGTCTTTACCTTCGCAAAACAAAAAAATGTATATCTTTGTCGTGGTGGGTGACTTTTTTTCTTTCTATACGCTAATGCTCCACCACGGGCGTTCGTTCCACGTTGGTCAATCCGGACGTGGCTAGCTAGGCTATGGACCAGCCCACAAACCTGCTCCCCTCATCGGCATACACAGTCTCTTGAAAAAAATAAAAAAAAATAACAAAAGCGAGCAACATCTTATCTTCCCTGTTCGCATCGGCTCCACCGCACCGTCCGCCCTTCGGTCGCGTATGCACGACCTCTACTAGCGCCCTCATCCGCACGAGAGCTGTCACTGTCTGCATACGCATGAGTGTTGAGCACCGCCGCTAGCCATGTACGCATGAGCTCCACCATCCACGCGCGCTGCGTCGCCTACCTGTGGTGAGGGAGACCACTGCCGCCTCCACCATGGCGGCCGGATGCCTGGTCAGCAGCAAGCAAGACCTCCACCTCCGCCTGCCTAGCTCGCTGTGGCCATGTGTGAAGCTTGCCCACGTGTAGCTCACAGCAGCCCAGGCGAAGCCCGCACACGCACATCTCACGCCAGCCTACCTTGTTCGCCGTGGCCAGGGCAGAACTCGCCCGTGTGTAGCCCACGACGGCCGGGATAGAACTCCACACGCCGATGAGGATCCATTCTCCCAAGGAGCAAGGGGATGTTGCACTGAAACTATATGTTGCAAGCGTGTATTTCAAGTTTTCAAATATTTTAGAGGTATGTTACAAGTGTTTTATATCGATGTTGCAAAAGTAGATCAGGATGTTGCACATGTCGATATGGTGTTTTCAAGTGTAGGTTCCAAATATTTCATCTGTTTTAGACATATGTTGCAAGTGTTTCCTCTGGATGTTGTAGAAGTAGATCTAGATGTTGCATATACATGCATGTTGCACGCATATATTTCAAGTGTTTCATATGTATCACTACTAGAAATATCCACTTCTATGATGAAAATCTTAATGACGAATCCAAAATCATCATAGAAGATCGCTTCTTATGGTGAATATTTTCATTTCATCATAGATCAGTGGTGACAATCCTGTAACCCTCCCTTTCTATAATGAAATCAGGCATCGTCACAAAAAATGTCATAGAAGAGTGTAGGGTTTTGTCACAAATCACTCATGCGACTCATCTGTGACGATCTCGTTTAAACCTATGATGAACAGGGCTTCATCATTGAACTAATTACACATCTGTGACGAACAATATTCAATCTGTAACGAATTGCTTCTTCATAGATCTCCACACTATACTTTCTCCATCCGACGTGTACCTGTGGGACCTGTAGTTACTCATCCGTGACGCTTGCAATTCGTCATAAAAGTCTCCGCTCGATCCTTTCTCCATGCGATGTGTACCTGTGGGACCCTTTTCCATCCAACGTGTACCTATGGGACCTACAATTACACATCCATGACGCTTGCAATTCATCATAAAAGTCTTTGCTCGGTCTTTTCTTCGTTCGACGTGTACCTACGTGACCCTTCAGCATCCGACTTGTGGGATCCAATGGCTTATGTGTCACGTGTACCTGTGGGACCGTTCTCCATATCCATTCGACCTGTGGGACCCAATGACTTGCGTGTCACGTGTACCTGTGGTTCCATTCGACCTGTGGGATCCGATGGCTCATGTGTCACGTGTACCTATGGGACCTTTCTTCATCTCCATCCGGCCTATGGGACCCGACGGCCTGCATGTCACTTGTTGCCGCCAAGGTTTAATAAATTCAAACTCAGAAAAAAAACATGAGACCTGGGAGTCGAACCTGGTACCCAGATCAAGGAATAGACCGTCTTCACCATTGCGCTAGACGCCTGGTTATGTTGACATGTCTTCGGAGTCCTAATAGTAGTATATGTTATCTGTGTGGATAGGTTGACTTATATATTGGATATATCCGCTACATGTGGAAACAAATCTATGCCCGTTGGACTTGCTACGGCGACAGATACCCGGTGTGCTGTGGTGGCTTAGGCATCTTTTTGGAGGCTAGGCGGCTGGTCTTCCTGGTAGAGCGCATGGCATTGGCGTCCGTGTCCGTCGGGTGCCGCGGTAGAGGCGACAGATCTGATCCGCAGGTCTCCTTTCTCGCCTTTTCCTATTCGCTTCACTATTTTGGTCCTTGCTTGAACATGAGGTATACAAGAAACATTGTAGCGTTGCAGATTTGGTTAGGCCAACACTGATCAAAAGAACTAGGAGAGGGCACAAGTTGGTTTTCTACTAGTCTTGGTTTTCTGCATATGTTCAGTGTTCTTACTGTAAATGCCTGTGTGCAACTAGGCCTGTTAATTATCAAGTGCTTGATTGATTATACCTATCTATCTAGGCAAACATACAGGCCCTTCGCTTCTGCCTTAAACTATTTTTTCTGTCCAGTGTTTACTTGATTCTACATTTCTGTTTCGTATGCTCCAGTGCCACCAGTGAGTCCTTATGGTATTTTAAACTTATAACATATATGAGGCCACATTTCTGTGCCAATGATGTCTACATGGCTGTTGGATGTATTAGGATGCATCTCATATGTTTGCTTTCTATGTCTTCTCCTTGTTGACAACCAAGTTATCCATTTGGTTCCAAACAAGGGGAAGACATCAAAAGCAAATCAATGCTTTGTGTCCATCATTCACATCACTGAGGCCAATAATGTTTAAGCTGCACATGTTGCTACTGATGCCAATGATGATCACTACCACTTGTTCACTGACATTCTACTAGTGAAAACTGAGGAAGCTCAATTAACTGCTAAAATTGTAATGGTTACAGCTCCATTAACTACTACTCTAGTTTGAGTTATATATATCTGTGTGGTGCTACTCTAAATTTACATGAGGTCGTACCATAAAAATTGTTAATAGTTGCACTTTGGTATGATTTGTGGACTTCACTGATGGAGCCTTGTTGGGTTATTTTCCTCTTCAGTGATCTCATTACTAAGGAAGCTCTCATCGTACAGCACACTGACAAAATGGAGAAGGCCCCCAATAAGAGGAATGCACTGGCCAGCCTCATGGAGGATGTCGTTTTCAGGATCCTCCACCGCCTCCCTGCCCGCTCCTTGTTCTGCTGTAAATGTGTCTGTCGCTCCTGGAAAGACCTCATCTCAGACCCCAACAACCATAAAAAGCTGCCCCAGACTATGGCCGGCTTCTTCTACGACAGTGAGAATGGCAATAGAAACTTCACCAGCGTCGTCCATGGTGTATGCCCTCGCTCCTTGGAATTCTTGCCCTTCAACATTGATAATGTAGCTCTCTCATATTGCTGCAACGGCCTCATCCTATGCTGGTACCTTGGGGCTGATGGATACCGCTATGTTGTCTACAATCCAATGACCTAGAAGTTTAAAATTCTGCCGCCTAGCACCCATGATGTTGGCCATGCTGTTGGTGAGGCTCGCTTGGCGTTTGATCCGATAGCCTCCTCACACTTCCATGTGATTGAATATGTTGATGTCAATGCTATGTGCGCAGGTGTAGAGATTTACTCATCTCAAACTGTAGCATGGATCTATAAGGAATCTGAATGATGATGAGCATACTGATGTGACATTTTACAGATAACCAAGTATGTTTCTTAATGGTTGTCTGCACATTATGGGGCACTCTGGGAGGTACTCTATGATATTTGCTGTGGATATAGAGGGAAACACATGGAGGAAAATTGATAGGCCAGATGGTCTTCACCACTCCATGCATCAAGCTCAGGGTCACTTGTGTGTATGTACTATTGATCGTACCAATGATTCCAAGCTTTCAATCTGGATCCTTGAAAACTATGTACTGATAATTGGACATTGAACCATGTGGTCACCATGTGGATCCTATTTGGAAGGATTAATATTAGATTTAGTTACCTAGATTTTGATAACGAGGACATAGTGATCATAGTTCACCCATAATGGAATTTGATTTTCTTTGCTAGGGAGGATGGAACAATCATCGCATATAACATGAACCACAAAAAAGTTCATGTCATCCCTGTTCGTGTCTTTCGGTATGGTAGACGTACCATTAAAAAAGAGTTCATCTACAGACCATACTATCTTCCTTATGTTCCCTTGTTCTTGGATTCATTAGCAGAGCAGTAAATAAAGCTACATTTGATGTATCTCTCTGTCATGCATTTTAAATGAACCAATGTTTGCTTGTCTGTGGACATGTTAACCAATGTTTGCTTGTCTATGGACATGTTAATTTCCTCAATGATGGATGTTGTCATTATTTCGGCTAAACTAGTGTGCCATCTTTGTTTTGTTTACAAATTGAATTATTTGTTTGGTGCGCACATGTGTTACGGTGGTGTTACAGCTCCCGCCGCCGTTTCATCCATTAATTCAACTGTAGTATAATACTTATATTGATTTCTAATGTCATGGGTACATGGGGTATGCTAATGAGGGCACACCAAAATACACAAAATGACACTTCAAACGCACTACAATGCACCACCATATTGTACTACCAGGTGTTGGTATTTATTAACTTGCCACTTGTTTTAGTATTCACCTAATGTATACCTACATCTCTTAACATTACTTACCAGGTTATCATCCCTAGTGATGATGCTAGAAATGCTTGTTGGTACTTACGTAGCATTACTACTAGAATAATACTAAATAGTTCTTTATTAATTTATGTGACTAGGAGGAATATATAGATATGAATGAAAAGGAATCTGCAAGTGCACAGATAATTATACCATTGTAGCACTTCACCCGAGAGTATTCCATGTATCGTTATTTATATTTTTACCACAAGGAAGGTCTAGCATGGATAAGTATTGATAACTTATACTATTGATAGAGAAGTAAACCATAACCAATATTCTACTCATAACAGGGGTAAGTCATAGGATAAGATATATATATGATAAGTATTGATCAATGATAATGATAAATCACTCAGAGTACTCCTTTCTATGGCATTAGCATGGTCAGGTAGAATATTAGAGGAATAATTACTAAGTTGTTCTTAATTATAAGTAAAAGCATACATTGATTAGTGTAATTATACCTAATAGTCATTGCTAAGATCATCTTCATATATACACATAAGGGATCACTACTAACTTCTGACCCTTATACCACGCTTTTTTGTCGCAACGGCATGGTTTTGTTGCAACAAGCGTTGTTATCACAATGATTTTCACTTTTGGTTGCGATAGATTGGTTTTTTGCCATGAAGATTGTTTTGTGGCCATAAGTGTGGAGATCGTTGCAAAAAGTAAGTGTTATCGCAACAAATTATTGAACAGTTGCAATAAGTGATTAATGTTGCCACGATTTGATTTGCGTTGCGGGCAAGTTTATTTTCGTTGCAATACTAAGGTGATATTGCAACTCTTTATTTTATGGTTGCAATAGCCCATCTATATCGCCACGAATATGTTCCGTTGTATATAATAGTCGCTTGCGTTGAAAAAAATTGGTACATATAGCAACGAAAAAAAATAGTTCGTTGCAATCACTAAGGTTGCAACGATTATGGTTTTGTTGTATGTAGCATTTTCGTTCATTGCAAAAAGGTTATAATATAGCAACGAAAAATTACATTGTTGCAATACCTAAGCCTTTCCACTTTAATGCTTGCATTATTGCTCAGTTTTTTCTCTACATATTACTGTTAAGTTTGGTACTTGACTAGATCAAATTACTCACTGTTGTTGATAATCCAGACAAATTTTTGCAAGATTCTTATTCAGATGCATTGGCTAATCCACACATTTTTTTTAATTTGTCTGGTTCAGTGCAAAAACATTCCATTCTTAGCCAATGGTACTCTATTTATGCTGAGGTCTAGCTGTTTCGTTTTTGGCTTGGTCTAGCAGTGTTGATTAGTTATTGTGACTTAATGTGTAATACTCCAATCTGAGTTTCGGTTCATCACATTTATTTTAAGGAGATAATCATTTGTTTCCATTAACTACTGTTCTGAGCATGGATGGAGAAAACAGCAAAACACGCTGGGTAGCTGTTGTCATAATGGACAGTGCTAAGCTTCTGAATATTGCTCTAGTATATACTAGTATATAAAACAGCAAAACAACTCTTTACTTGATGGTTGCGAAAGCATGTCTATGTTGCACCAAATATGATTCGTTGTATGTAATAGTCTCTTGTGTTGCAAAAAGATTGTACATATAGCAACTAAAGACTAAATCATTGCAATACCTAAGGTTCTTGAGCACAATGGTTAAGTAAAAAAAATTAAATAAAAAATCACCACCAGGATTCAAACCTAGGACTTTAGAGTTCTGAAGACTTGTGCTTACCACTACACCATATATGTGTTTGTGTCATTGGTAGTCACAGGAACATATACAAAATACAAAATAACGTAGAACCCGTTATGTATTGAAATAGGATCGGATCTGGTATAGTGGTATATGTATATGTGCACGATCGACTTTCCTATAGGCATCGTGGCTTTCTCTTTCCAAGGCGTCGTCGCAGCTGGCTCTGTCCCCAGGCGTCGTCGCACGTGGCCTCTCCCTGTAGCCGCTGGTGTCCCTATCGCCGGTGCCGCTGGATCGCCGTGTCCTCACCGCTCTACGCGACCTTGTCGACAGCTAGACACTTAGCCGAAAGCCACATCTACACGAGTACGTCGATGCGAGTGACGAGTCATCGAGTTCACACATCAATTAGGTGCTCTAGTTCAATCTATGTTTGACAAATTGCTCCCAAGTTCCTTTGTTAATCTTGATCTATCATCTATGGCAATTATATATTTAATCAATATTCAATTATCTTTACCTCTAATTTTTATTCTTCAGAGTGCATACGTGTAGTTAGGGCATTGTGTTATGAGAGTTGAGACTATTTATTAAGGGATAATCATTATATCAAGTTCTCAACTAGGTAATTTATTGAATTTTGATTTTAATGTTGAATCTAGTACAACATATTTTTTCATGTTCCTTTTTAAGATAATATTTGTAATTTGTTTGATAAAAATTCCCTTTCGATGCATTAAAGTTTATTTTTTATATTATATAGTAATATAGTAAAGGGCTCATTTTTTAAGCTTCGCTCCAGGTCATCAGATTGACAGGTCCGGGCCTGTATGCATGCATTATTGCAAGATCTTTTATCATTGCCTTTTCCCTATCTCTGATATTGTTTATAATGTCGTGATCCCTTCAATTAACGTGCTGCCGGAAAGCCTTGTGACATTTGGAAGATATAATTAATGGCACATGATGATGATTGGAGTTGGATGCTGTTGTCTCGGTCAACCGATGAGTGGCAAGCAGGACTCAAGAAATTTATTGATACTATTTTTTAAGGAACCTATGCATCAGAAACGGCACTGTGTCCATGTTCAAGGTGTCATGGAGTTGTGTACAAAACAAAATCCGAGGGTCAAATGGACTTGCTAACTAAAGGGTTTGATGAGAACTTTGTCAAAGAGAAAGGTAACGCTGGCATATTTTTGAATGATGATAGGGATCTGAATGTAGGCCCACTAGATGATGCATTATCCACCAACAATCTGTTGTCCGCATTAATTAGGGGTGCGACCAGTGGCAATACCAATGAAGAGCCTTGTGAGAGTGCAAAGAAATTCTTTGATTTCTTGAAAGATGCGCAACAAGAGTTGTGGTCAGGCTCATAGCTTACCAAAGTATCATTCTTGGTCAAGCTCTTTCAGCTTAAGTGCATGGGTGGATGGAGTAAGGAGAACGCAGAGCAAACACTTAGCCTATGGAGAGATACGCTCCCCCAGGACATTGTATCCCAGACACTATCAAGAAAGCACAGAAGATTATCCGCGACCTTAGCCTCACGTACATTAAGATCGATGCTTGTGTGAATGGCTGTGTGTTATTTCATGGGCCATTGGCTGATATGGACACGTGTCCAACATGTGGTGAGAGTAGGTGGAAGAAAGACGACACAAATTCTGATGAGATTGGCGAGTCTAGCGAAAGTGGTGGAGCAAAGAAGCGCACTCCTTGCAAAGTTCTAAGGTATTTTCCACTTACTCCTCGATTGCAAAGATTATATATGTCAAAGGAAACATCATCATTGATGCGGTGGCACAAGGAAGAATTGGTTAGTGATGGGAAAATGCGGCATCCAGCAGACTCATTGGCGTGGAAGCACATGAATGACAGGTATAAGTGGTTTGATTCTGATCCATGTAATGTTAGACTGGGACTTGCATCTGATGGCTTCAATCTGTTTGGGATGTTGAATGTTAATTACACTTGTTGGCCCGTGATACTGATTCCTTATAACATGCCTCCTTGGCTGTGTTTGAAACAACCTTATTGGATGATGTCGATGTTGATACCTGGGCCTAAATCTCCTGGAGTGAACATTGATGTATATTTGCAACCTTTGATCGATGAGCTACATGATCTATGGGTTAATGGAGTTTTAACATGGGATGAGAAGGAGAAGAAGAATTTTACTCTACATGCAATTCTGTTGTGGACAATTAATGATTTCCCCGCATATGCGATGTTATCTGGTTGGAGCACAAAAGGTAAGTTTGCTTGTCCTTATTGTCACAAGCATACTGATTACTTGTGGTTAAAACATGGCTCAAATCATTGCTACTTGGGACATCGCCGATTTCTGCCCATGAACCATAAGTGGCGAAGGAACAAGACAAGCTTCAATAACAAGGCTGAAACTAGGGTAGCTCCAGTGCCTCTCAGTGGTGACCAGGTGCTGCGGGACTATGAAAGTTTCTAGCAAGTGACTTTTGGAAAGGATACAAGGAAAAGGAAGCAACGTGACAAAGAAAATAGGTGGCACAACTAGAGGAACAAGAGTATTTTCTTTCAGCTTCCTTACTGGAAATCATTGCTAGTACGACATAATTTGGATGTCATGCATATAGAGAAGAACATATGTGAGAGCTTACTGGGGACTTTGTTGGAGTTACAAGGTAAATGCAAGGACAGTGAGAAGGCTCGACTTGATATGCAACATTTGGGTATAAGGCCAGATCAACATCCAGTGCTCGAAAAGGGTAAGTACACCTTGCCACCAGCGCTGTACTCTCTAGGTAAGGATGACAAGGAAATTCTGTGCAAATTTTTACATGGCGTCAAGTTCCCTGATGGTTATGCCGCAAATATTCGGAGATGTGTGGACGTCAATGGTTGCAAGCTTTCTGGACTTAAAACTCATGACCTACACTTAAAATCTAGAAATAGGTTAGGGGGGTGGGGTTGGGGGCGAGGGGTGGATAAAGACTAACAGAGGTTTAAAAATGACAAATCCTCATAGACCTTTGGGTGGTATTTAAATGAATATAAGCACTTTCAGCGGTAAAGTCCCAGCTGGGTGATTTTTCAGAGGTAAAACTGAATTTCCTATTTCTAAACTGCATCAGTTCTCAAAGTCACAGGTTGTTACTCAGGATCATGGACACAAAGATGGCAAAACCTCAATGCCCAATGGAAGTAGTACCAGGAAAAAACTATGCATATGGAAAAGCTAAAACTTTCCCGATCTAACAATTCAGTTGTAATACCGCCAGTGAACCTTTTCAAGAGCGTGTGCTTACTAGACAGTCACTAGTCGTATTCTAAAAGTGCAAATTTAAATTAGGTAAGTGCCTAATGTTTAGTACCAGAGGCAGTATTTTCTTCTGGACTGCACAACCCCACCATTAGCTCCTTTGGGTTGCTGCCCCACAACGGCAGAACAATCGAATCAAAGATGGCTGCCTCATGAGCGTCGCACAGCGCGTTGGCCTCGTCGCACCATTGCCGAGCCTTCTTCAAGAAGTCTATCTGCGTCTCAACCTGCACAGCCACCCGTAGCCAGGGAAAGTTACTAATCTTAATCTGAAGTAGGAAAGGTGGAAAAGGGGCTGAGCAAGCCAGGCGACCTACCTATGCGAGGAGGTCATCGAGGACAGTGGCCGAGGAGGAGGCGGCGGCGGCAGCGATGGGATGGGACGAGGAGGAGGCAGCGGCGACAGCTTCGGGATGGGACAAGGCAGGAGGGGAAGTCGGTGGCTGCGGAGCGGGAAGCGGCACGAGGAGTTTAGAGGCGAGGGCCTCCCAGCGGGAGAGGTCACGGAGGCGCTTGTCGTGGAGGCGGAGGAGTGCGCGGCGGCGGCGGCGCAGGCCGACAGCCTCAGGGTCAGGGCCCGCCGCTGCTTGCTCCGGTGGGCACAGGCGGGAAGGACTCTCTCTTCTCTCCTTCTCCTTCTGGTGCCGCTTCGCCTTGTATGCGACGGCGCCTCGGTGGTGAAGAGTTGGGGGAAAGTGGCGGCGGGGCAGGGAAGAAGGGGGAGGAGGAGAAGTAGGAGAGGGCGAGGCGGCCACGTTTGTTCCACTTCTGGGCCAGCCCGTTAACAAAGTGTGTTGATTGTTCCACTTGTATTGCCAAAGCTTGGTTCTTTAGTGCCACCTCGCCAATTCGGAGATGCAAAACTCAGCTTAAAAGCTAAAGCCACCAAACCACACTGAACTTCTCATATCAAGCGCTATTCTGAAATTGTTACCCTTCTGGGCTAGTTGAGGCCGGTAGCTTTGCTGGGATCCCCGTAGGGGTTGAGCTTGGCGCAGCCGCTGGTCCTTGGTTGGCCCACTGAAGTACCAACTTTTTTGTTTTCTAATTCTATGCTAATCGTTCCAACTTAATTTTTTTAAAACATATTTCTATCGTGTCCAGCTAGTAACTAAATATCATATTCCATTTTTTCCTAATTCTATTATAATCATTCCTACTGACTTTATTTATAAAAAACATATTTCTATCATGTCCAACTAGTAAATAAGTATCAAACTCCTTTTTTTCCGAATTCTATGCTAATCATTGCAACTAAATTTATTTTTTAAAAAACATATTTGTATCCTATCCAGCTAGTAACTACGAATCATATTCCATTTAGTGGCATATCGTTTTGACTATCTTCCTATGTCAGTGATGTCGTACCGAGCGTGCCACGTCGCCTTGATATGTGATATGCTCCTTTCGAGTGCTGTCTTATGCCATCGAGTGCCTAGCTCATCGTCTCCAACTAGTCACAATTTGTCCCATTTCATTCCATGTCTAACATTGTTGTGGTGTAGTACTCAGTGTGCCATGTTGACTAGATATGTGTTCTGGACCTTTCAAGTTCTATGTCTTATGCCATTGAGTGCCTACCTCATCGTGTCCAACGAGTGCCACATCTTTGACTATGTTAGGTAGATGTTGTGTCATATGTAGCTAGGATGCCACGTCGAACAACAACTTGATATGTAGTCTCATCCTCTCGAGTGCCATGTCATATGCTACCAAGTGCAATGTCGTATGCCACCGAGTGCCTCATCATGATCATAGGGGCACGTCATTGCCTATGTCTCATCCATTGAGTGGCATGTCATTGCCTACTTCTAGTGCTACTACTACTTCTGCAGTGGTGTTGGTACCCACGGCGAAACCTTATAGGGGGTGTAAAATAGGCTTGGAGGACTTTGTAATGGGCTTGTAGTGTGACCCCACGAAGCACCTAGATATCGTCGGTTCCTCCCCCTGTACCTGCCTATTCGTTTCCCCTCCCCAAAATTAGATCGCGATCTGTCCAGGAGCCCCCGACGCTGCCTCCATGAGGACTTTGTAATGGATCACTGTTTAAGAAAAAGAAAAAGGGGTTAACAGAGTTTTGATCTTGCCATATGTTCTATCACAAATTTATAATTTTCTTTTTACTTATAACATAAGTATAAACATTGTTTCCGGTGTAGAAATAAAAACACCTATAGTCTGGACAAAAAGCTTGTTTAGTTGCTTAGTGGCTTCTTACAAAAATGCTCTGATTATATTCGTTTTTCTTTCAAAATCAAATTTGGCTAATTTTGAATGATTTTTTAATTTTGACTTGGCTCGTTAAGCTTGCTATGACATTGCATCACAAACAAATCCATAGACTATAATAAATAATAATCTTCTCATGCCAATGTGAGTGTACTCGTACATGTGCTTGTACCGGTTCATGATTGTATTTTTTGCATTTGGCAATTTCAAAGAGACATTCTTGTCTGGTTCTATTTTTTCTGCTAAGTTTGCATAACTAGAAAAGAGCAAGTAAATTTAGCATTAAATAAAAAGAACAACTGATATAATCATATAACACCAAACGTCATTTTTTTCAATTTCTTCAGGCATGTCTTGCAAGCCCTCTTGTGTGTGAGCGTGCCTCCTTTTGTTTGGCATACCAAAAAATTTGCTCCTCTCCCGCCTGTATCTCCTCCTCGCGCCGAGGTCGAAAATCTCCACAAAAATCTTCAACTGCCGCGCCTAAAACTTTTTGCACCCGCCCAGTCTCCCTGAGCCAAATCCACCGGCGGTGGCCTATTGCCGCTTCTCTGGCCTCTACGACTCCCCTCCCCCATGCCTCCTGCTGTGGCCCCTCTACAATGCCCCTACCTTGCCGTTCTGCAATGTCCCTGCACACCCCGGCCCCTCCGCGACGGACCTCTTGAATCTCCACGAAGGAAAGCATCAAGCTGCGACGCATAGCACCAGCATGGCAGTAGGAAGCCATCCCCCATCCAAGTAAGACCCTTCCCCATTGACATACCCTCCTCCCTTCCCCCATCTCCCATCTGCCTTCCTGAGTTGCCCAGATCCCCTCCCCTTCCTGTCGACCCCTCCCTCTCCCATCGACCCGGTCTACAGAGTGAGAAATCAACCAAGCCGACTGTGGCCACTTGTTGTTTGCTGATTTATCGATCTCTTTTTCACAGGGCGTGCTGAGCGGCGGCTCTGAGATCGCGATCCGTCTCCCGTCTCCAGTCTCCAGACCGTGCGTATCCCACCCCCTCCCCCAATTAGATCGCGATCCATCTCCCAGGACTACGTGATGGCCATGACGCCGCCACCTATGCCACCTCGGTCCAGGACGCCCCCGACATCGCCTCCGTTGAGGATGCCACTGGCAACGCCTTCAGACAGGACAGTGCTTCGTTTGCAGGGCATCAGCACCAGCACAGACTCCACCGCCTTGGGTACCCATCGCCATCGATATTCTGAGGCCACCCTCAAAGTAGAAGATGATCTTGGGTTCTCTTCTACATATGTCCCCAGGTACAATGATTACTTAATCTAGGTTTTTTGATTCATATTTAATCTCGCATCACAGCAAATTCTACAAATTGTGAGGGTTTAGGGTTTTCAAGCATTTGCTGCTTGCATATTTTGGTCATGATAAAAAAAGATGTTTAAGAAAAGGCAATTACTTGCTCGGTATTTGTTTTGCTTGTCTGAAATTACAGAAAGTAAACCCGTCTGTTTTGATTCAGGAATACAAAGTCTGAGATCGTTTGCTATGCTTAAATATCAATGTTTAACTACACAAAAATGTATGGATGTAGTTAACCTTTTTCTGCATCAGCCATTGAATTTCTCATGTTGCATGTGCCTGCTCTATAATGGGATTACAGAAATCATCTAAAATAGAATCCTGAATTCAATGATATTTAGTTCAATTACTTATATATATGTAATACTTTACCTTTTTTATTCTTGTTTATTTATCAACCATTGTCCTATTTATGCAGTGGCACGGGCGAAATGTGGACTCTTTATGTTCATTGCAAGAATGGACTTCCAGATCAGGATTATGTAATGTTCAAATTGGAAAGGCCTCATATAAAATTGTCAACCTTGACATCTCTTAAGGACCAGCTTGGGTATAATGCCCGGGACTTCTTGTACTACAAGAAGCGTTGTGGAAGAGATGTTGCAAGTCTTCAGCCCCTCGATTTTGTCAGACATGCAGAGATTATGCTACAAGACAATGAGAGTGAGAAGGAAATCAGATTAGTACTCTCAAAGGAACAAGAGACAGCACAGCAAGTCAGCATAACACCCCTCAAGCGCCCAAGGCAGCAGCTGGAAGAAGATGAGCATCTGTTTATGGATGATCCTTTTGATGCATACAAGGACTGCCTAAAGAAGCTACGACCGGAACAATCCAAAAGTATATCATCTATGTTTTTGCATATGTTTTCGTATTAAGCAAAATCTTAGCACCTTTATATAAACTACACCTCATCTTACATTTTTTTTGGTGACTAACAGATTTGAAGGATGACACTAGGCAACAAGCAGTCAACACGTACAAGGAATTTTTAAGGATGAAAGGGGACATTCTAGAAATTAGTAATTTATTTTCCTTCTTCAACCAATGTTGTTTAGTACTAATTTTTTTTAAAACTGAACCTTTAACCATGTGTGCAGTGGCATTTGTCAAGCAACGTGACACCGATGCAATCGTAGACGAAGACGACGAAAGCAATGGAAGCAATGCGACACCACCCTCAAATAGGCCAAGCCATGCAAGTAAGGCAAGAGACGAGGGAAATGGTTTGTGATAATGCATGTACTTTTAATATTGGGTTCACATATCTTAATTGAGAACTACTACAGCTCAAGATTGTTATTGTCTTTTTTGCAAGGACATGGCTCCAATGAACGCAAGAAAAGAGGTCGTGGCACTGTTAAAGGATTAACAGTAGGCAACAAGAGAGTTAAGGAACGCATTCACACACTTCTAATCGAATTTTCAGAAAGCCGTGGAGGACCCATTGGGCCGAATACCCGTGCATTTGTCGATGAGGTCATTTTATTTACAAGGCAATGGGCCCCACTAATTGGAGTAAACAGTTGGAAGGATAAAAAGGAAGAAGTCAAACTAGAAATTGCAGAAGAGATACCGGTATGATGTGTACTATTTTTTGTTAAGGAACATTGCTGTTGCTCTTTTACTGTCCAAAAAAGTGAGTACATTACTAAGCAAATTTGCGAATAGAGAACATGTAGCTAAAAATCAGTTAGAAAATGTCATACGCCCTCAGCCCTCAGTTAGAGAAGAGGTTCTGGAAAATCTTTGGATTCACATGCCTCTCCTCTGGTTAATTTAGATGCCAAATCAGCTTAATACTCCAGAAACAGTAACATGCATGCCTTAAAAACATCTATTTTTTAGTATGGACCAGACATTAAAATTGGATTCCAGAAAGATCAATGTTAGAACCCACTCCGTTGTGGAATCAGCTTAATACTCCATTTGACAATATTTGTCCACACCGCCTAATATTTGTCCACACTCTTGATTAGGTCCAGTGAACACAGTTCTCAATATACAAAAATATAGTCGATATAGTTCTCAATACACAAAAATATGCATGTTAGAGACTAAATGCTACAGATTTTGCCTTAAATGCATAACACAGTTCTCAACTCAGTTCTTAATTTTGATTTGAAAGAATCATGACCCAATATTGTGTGCAATGAACTGTAAAGTACGCCTTGCCTTGTGTACTCAATCGTAGCACACATTCTTTCTAGTAAACCAGATGGATCAAGAATTACTCTCAGTGCCAGTGTACTCAATCGTATGATGTAACACTAATGAACAACCTAATACGTACTTGAACTCCCAAATCAACAAGCTGCAAAACACAAGTTTTCATTGCTTTTTAATTGTAAACAGCTTAGGTGGAGCTTCATCAACATTGATGATGTGGATAAAAGAAAAGAGAAAATATGGAAAATTGCCAAGGAGCGGTACAGAGGATGGCGATCTGATCTGAGTGCCACATACAAGGCTTATAATAGTTATGGTGAGAGGATACGAAATAAACCCGAAGAAATACACCTTTTTGAGTGGCACTACTTGCAGTTGTATTTTGGATCTAATAAATTCAAGGTCAGTGCTAGTAAAATCTACTTTGTCAAACAAAATTGATGGACCAAAGTTGCATTGTTACATACCACTTGTTCTCATTCTGCAGAAACTTAGCAGCCAAAACTCCTCCAACCGTCAGCAGCAAAGAACCATGCATGTGATGGGTTCAAAGAACTTCTCACAATGTAGCTTTGAGCTGGTAATCATTAGATACACTAATCTAGTCCTTCCCTTCTATGATGCAATACTTGTGTGCTGAATTTTTTGGCATCCTAGAGAGACCAAGAAACTGGTGAAGAGCCAAGTGATCTTCTTCTTTGGAGGACCACTCACACAAAACATGGCGCATGGTCAAATCCTGTATTAGCTTCAGTATATGTAAGTAAATGTTTCGTCAACCTTTTTTATAGCTGCTGGTAGTGTCAAGCAACTCTTTACAGGTTCTGTTATTTAATTTAGGAAAATGCAACCATGAAAATTGGTGAGATTGGATTAGAACCTGATAGACTAGCACTTACAACTGTTGAAGAGAACATGATTTTCTAGTCATGCTATAAAGAAACAACACAAATCAAATCATCCAAATTACATGGGCATGGATATTTGGCTACGTATCGAACTCGCAGAGAACTTATGAAAGAGAACCTTGAAGTACATGCACGTGCTCAAGCTGCAGCTAGGGAGAAGAGCATTGCTTTAGAAGCGGAGGTTGACAAGCTCAAAGAATAGATTGCGCAAGAAGCTGCAGAAAGGGAAAGGGAGAAAGAACAAAATAGGAGGAGGATGCAAGAGGAGCTGGAAAATGCTAAGATAAACTTAAGAGAAGAAATGAAGCAAGAATTTCTTAATATGCTAGCGCAGCATAAAGAATGAGCTATGATTATGGTATTAGAATAATTTTTTATCCTTTGTACCCTTGATAATCTTATGATTGTGATGCTTAATCTTTCACCCCCAATATTTGTATGTATAGAGTACCCTGCAAAACAATGCCAGTACACAAGTTGCACCAATCATAGAAGAGGAAGATGAGACCGGTGGACATGAAAATGAAAATGAAGATGGGTTACAGGAGGTAATGACATTATTTCACTATGTTCCATATACCTTGAACTGTAGCTAAAATAGATCAAACAACTTGATGTTTGTAGACTCAGCCTGGAAGCGTTGTCACCGTACAAAAAGGTGCACTAGCACCTACTCGCTCCACTAGAAGTACTGCACCTCCCAGCATAGCTCTTTTCAACGAAAACACTGCAAATGTTACTGCATCGAAGATATATATCACTTCACAGCAGCTGATGAATAGGACAAGAAATAATCCCAAAAGGAGGAAGGTAACAACCAGCTAATTGGAATCTAAATTCTTGCATGATTTAATGAAATTTTATCAAATGCATGCTTTTCAATCCCAGCATAAACTCAAAGTCATTGTTCAATCATATTTAATGAAACCTTCATTGCCATTCTTGTGTTCAGTAACTTGAAGTTCTGTATTGTTCAATGCATGCTTTTCAATCCTAGCATAAACTCAAAGTCATTGTTCAATCATAAGCATCTTCTTTCTATTTCTGTTTTCTGATAACTGAATTGCACAGTAATATATTGGAACATACTTTTCATCATCTGATATCACTGATAAGGATAATGTGGCATGTCAATTAAATGGAGAGGATAAAAAGGTATTTTAAATAGTTGAAGAATAGTACGGATGAACTATAATCCTTTCATCTGTAGGAAATGATACAAGAGAAGTTTGATTAAAAGGAAGTTATCAAGGAAGGTTGTGTCCATGGTAAAATTTGACAGTTCCTAGTACCAAGCCTGATGAACTAGTTCTCAACATCTCAACTACTCAACTATAGAAAGCTTCCAATTAATCAAATTATGAAATCGAATCAGTAAGTGAGAAAACCATTTACACATTTCAGTATGATAAGGTAGGCTAATCTATAATATTTTAACATCTTGCTTCTATTGAAGGATAAATAAGCATACCGAAAAACAGTGAAGTTTTGTCAAAGTTTTCTTTTGATTACATACATTTTCCCTTCCAGCGGCATGGGAGGGGACAACGAGTCAATGACAATGGTGACATGCCAAGGCGACATGAGATGGAGACAAGGGGATGGAGTGGGTGGAATAGGGAAGCAGAATGGGGACGCAAGGAAGGAGAGGGAGGAGTCAGAAGTAGAGGAAAGGAGGAAGGTAAGCAGGAAACATGCAAGATTAGAATAGAGAGAGGAGGTGATATTCTAAGATCTCCAATGGTGGCTCAGAGAGATGGCAGAGGCATCAGGTAGGAGGAGAAAAGATGACGCACATCCAATGGGAGTGCAAAGTGGATGAAATCTTTCTAAAGCTAGGGCAATCAAATATCTGTCCATCTAAACTTGATCTGGTCCTGGTGGCACTCTCCTTAGCATCCCTTTCCCTCTGTTTTATGTTTAAGATATCCAGGACATATTTCTGTGCTGCTTGCCTAAAGTGGAAGGTTGAGGATTACTCTTCCTAATTGGATAACAGAGGGTTTTATCTGTAATACATCTATCACACTAAATGCTAAGAATTACTTCATTAGTATGTATACAGAACTTTTGATAACAACCAGCTAATTGGAATATAGAACTTTTGATAATACAAAAGTTGTAGAGGGTTTAGAGATGTTTGTCGTCATGAAAGGTCATGATTTTAGACCTAGAGAATTAGAGTTATAAATTTTGAAAGTAGCCGGTCAGGTTTTGACCTTGGTCTGGACAGCAGTAGGTGTTTGTGGTTTTTGACCATGATAATTGCAGAATCTTATTTAACAAATAACTAGAAAGATGTAGAGAATTTCATGGGCTTTCCGTATTGTTAAAGAATATAATTTTTCGTTGTCTATAACTCAAGTTATGATTTTTCTAATCAACTAAACTGTTGTTGCCTTAAAAATTCAGAGAAGGCAGCTGCTACTGTAACATGACTTCCATCTTTTTCATGGAAAAAGGAATTGCAGCAACTAGACCGACAACATTTGCTCATTTGCAGAATTGCAGTAGAACTTCAACTATGCAAAAGCTTGGTTGATGGCTTTTGTATATGAAATTAGAAATTAGAACCATTTTATATCTTCATCTCTTTACATTTGTGCAAAAATTAGTAAACTTAATATTGTTCTAATATCCCAATCATATTCTTTTGGCAGTAGGTGGACAAGGTTTCAGTGGGAGGCTCATAATCAAGCGAGGACATAGCCGAGGAGATGACATGTTGGGCTGCTAGGAATTTCTCAAGTGCTGCATAGATGTTAGGAAGTTTGTAAAAAGTTGTCAAATAATGAGTTAATTGTACACTCGTTTATGATTTAGCTACTATTTCATGGGTTTGGCAACATATTGAATGATTAATTATAATTAATATATGTGGGTCCAATTGCTTTTGATATGGTTTATTGATTTGCAATGATGATTTATTAAACCAAAATTAAATGTTACTAGCGTTGCAATAAAAGCTATACCTACGAGCCGTGATGCGTGGCAATATGCTGTATGGCAACAGACTTATTTACGTTGCAAATAATACTATTGCCACGACATGACTATTGTTGCAATAACAATTAATCTTCCGCAATGAATAAAATTGCGTGGCAAATTCTACTGTTGCAATGGCACCGAGGTCATGGCAATAATGAATGGTATATCGCAACGAATAAAATTGCGTGGCAAATGATACTGTTGCAACGGCAACGTGACCGTGGCAATAATGAACGGTATCTCGCAACGGATAAATTTGCGTGGCAAATGATACTATTGCTATGCCAAGACAAGCGTGGCAATAATGTATACTCTCTCGCAACGATTACATTTGCGTGGCAAATGATTTACTTGCCACGGCACAACGGTCGTGGCAACAACACCTTAAGCAACAAAATTATAGCGTGGCAACAAAAATCTATTGCCACGCTATCGCTCGTTGTATTTACCACCTCTCGCTACGAAGACAAACATGGCAAGTGCTCGTATTGGCACGCCAATGAATGTTGTGATAACATCCTATTGCAATGCTTGGCAACGTTGCAAGAAAAGCTAACTCTTGCAACACCAAACTAGCAACGGTTGCAAGTTCTTATTGCAACGTGACTTTTTGCAACCATTGCCAACGAACGTGATTTCATGGTATGAACTACCTTTTGCAACAAAATTGGGCCTATTGCAACGTTTTCTCGTCGTTGCGCAAGGGTTAGAAGTTTGTAGTGGATATTACTGAGGGAGATTAAGAACAGAGCTTATCTTCCTTCATAATTAGATCCTACGTGCTACCTACATTGGGGAGTGGACTACAAAGGACTCAATAGAAGTGTCACGTCTGTGATCTACCACATGACCCGGAATATAGGGTGTATCCACAGGTAAACAACGTATAAGCACCACGCTTACACAATGTCGCCACCCACCCATGGATCGTTAGGGTGAGCGCTATATGAACATATGCATGAATATGATGATAATCCAACTATACTAGATATATAATCAAAGTAGACAATGAACATTATAACGAAGAACATGAATAAGATGAATACTAATATTATCATAACAATTGTAGCAAGCATATAAAAGTAATGGAGATACAAAAGAGAGAGGGGGTACATAGATTATACCGAACCACGCTCTTGACATGATCGGGAATCCAAGCGAAGCCTACTTGCCTCCCTCAAGACCTAGCCTAACTAGCTATGCCCTAAAATATGATGGAGCTCTTGATTAGGGTTTCTGTCTTCTCAAATGATTTGATGCCTTAGGGGGTGGCAGGGGGTGGTATATATAGGCTGAAGCATCCATCGTGAGCAGTGTTATCCTAAATGCTAAATGGTAAACAGTCGGTCACCTACTGGTTAGCCCATTATTCGGGCAAAACGGGTGTTTAAATGGGAAAAACGTTCGTTTAAACGGTCAAAACAACCGATTAAACGGAAATGGTGTACCACCGTGTAGCGTTTAAACGGTGTGTAAATGGGCTAAATGGCTGTTTAGGCAAATAGTGATCGTGAGCCCTTGGATTAAACTGACTTAAAGAACGACGTAGATGCAACCTAGGAGGCGGTGGAGAACCGGCATAACAACGGAAGATGACATGTGGGCCATGGGGGGCCGCGTAGCCTACAGGTGGGGCCAGGCTCTGCCTCAGTGTGGAGTCCTCTTGAGTCTTCTAGAGTCTTCTAGTGTCCGTTTCACTGTAGATAAGCGTGATTAACTCTGACATCTAGATCCACCTTGATGGTTTTCTAAATAAACCCTGCAGAAATCATAGATTCACCAAAACTCATGGAATTTGGTAGTTTAAACCCTTAGACCTTTGTTGGTGATCATATTTATGCCCTTATGCATGTTATATTGATGGTTTATAATGTTTGTTAACTACCGTCAACAAACTCCCCCAAGCTTAACCTTTGCTAGTCCCTTAGCAAAACTAAACTCAACAAAAATGGATCAGGGGTTGCGTCAATGCTTTTATGCCTCAAAAATACACATGCATTCAAACAAGAATTCTCCTCCAAATTAGAATGAACTGATCTGACTTTCAAACTTACCCATATTACCTTCAACTATGGGGCTCCTTAGCCTTCACTTGGGTCTTGAGTAATTGAAAGACAGAATAATCAAGTCAAGCACTATGTCTCAAGTTTTTTACTCAACCATTATTCTGGAGTTTTTATAGGTTTTTGAAATAAAACACAGAGCTTCCATTGTATGACACTCTCAAGTCTCTCGATATATCTGGTATTTGTGGATCCTCACCAAGACAATAATAATGTTATGCCTTTCTCTTATTACAACTAAGGCTTATGTTGTAGCAGAATCGACCAATTTATAAAAGCACAAGTACAATGGTAGTTCGCAAGTGGTCCCACTATCATACTTGAACCCATATAAACCCGGTAGTCCATCGAGTACCACAAAGGGTCTTGATTAACCACCAACATACAACCAAGATTGTACATGATTCAACATACATGTCACACGTTACATAAAGTTCACAAATACAATCCTATACATCAGAGTACGATTAAAAGTTATTACAAACCATGTTGAAATAAGTAGTAGCGGGAGAAAATAGAGTTTGAAACCATCATCTGTCATCATTGTTCAAATACGGTGCCAGGTCATGATCACAATCCCACAAAAAGCATAAGAGAGGGATTAACAACAGATGCCTTGCCTAGGGCCCTACTCCTCATCCACGGCGGGACAGAAGCAGTTCTTACAGTAGCCATGATACATAGTATTATCTAGAACAATGGAAAATAAACCCTGAGTACAAGAAGGTACTCAGCTAGACTTACCCGTCATAAATAAAAAATGTAACACCCTAAAATTTGCTCCTTTTGGAAATGTAGTTAAATTGATTTAATTTCGTATTTTTGTGCTCATAAAACATAGAAAAATAATAATTTTTATTATTTTAAAATTTATCATGGGGCTTAGCAACATGGTTGTGCATACATGCCAGTGCATTTGATTTATTGTAATGAGTGATTTTGTCCAAAATTCAAAATAATTTTAAATACTTTTGAAATTTGGTTTAGAAATGGATTTGAAAAAAGGAAAGAAAGAATTCGTCATCTCCTCCCCTTTTGGCCCAGCTGCCCACGGTGCACTGCTTCTGGCTCTTCCGCTCTGGCTTGGCCTACTCTCCCATGCGGCCCAGCTCACGTTCTGGCCCAGCCGCATGTAGTAAGCCCAGCGAAGCCGCCACTGTTTCCCTCTCCTCTCTCGCTGCCACCCCCGGCCCCATCTATCAGCGGGGTCTTCTTCCTCCTCGTGTCATAACGGCATCGGGCGCTGCCGCCAGGGAGTCCGTTGTGTCCACGTCGCGTCGCCTTGCCGTGTTCTCCAAGCTAACTGCCCCATAAAAGCCAACCTGAGCCCTTGCCGTACCTATTTTTCTCATTGACTGCCGCCCTTCGCTCGAGCCGCCGCCGCGGACGCCTTCTGCTGCTTCGCCGTTGTGCCAAGACCGTTGCCGAGTCCCACATCTAGGACGACAGAGCCACCCCGCTGAGCACTAGGACGTACCCATTTCCTACGAGCCGCCATGAACAACCTAGGTGAGTACTCTGTGCTTCCTCGTCTCTCCCCATGCTTGTGACGATGTCCTCCAAGCTCCAGTTCGCTAGCAATGGTGCCACCACCTCCCACACCGGTGCCAACTGATCCAGCTGCGCCATGCCTAACCCACAGGCCACAGCCGAGATGAGCGCGCTAGCCCCTGCATCTCGCTTCCCATCACGCACACACGCGTGCAAACACGCGGCATCGTGTGAGCGTACCAAGCCAGCAGAGCAGCCATGCATGCCTAGCTTTGCTCTTGCTAGCTTGATGATGTCATCATCATGTCGCCTACACATTATGGCCGTTTTCTTATAGAAAAACAAATCCTAAAATACAATAGAAATACACCTTCGCTATTCTTTTTGCTAAAGAGCCCCTCTATTTTCTGCAAATTAATCCACGGTCCAAGGCACAATCGTAGATTATGTTTTCTTCTTTTGGAAAGCGTAGTTTCTTCGGTTTAATCCAAAATACGTTTTCACTTATTTACAGATTTGCCACTTATTTTGTTTTAGCCATAACTTCTTTGTTTTAACTCTGATTTGACCTATTCAACTTGCGTTAGGTTCGTAATTTCATAACCTACATGTTCATACTACTGTTAGATATGTTTTCAACTTTTAAAATTCAAGGTTAGATTTAATCTATTATTTTAGTAAAGGAAATCTTTTTTATTTTATATCTTCTCCGTTTTAGCTCTGTTTTGACCCATTCAAGTTGCATTAGATTCATTTCAATGAGATCTACGCGTTAGTAACAGTGGTTACCATATTACTATTTCTGAAATTTCATGGTTTAAGTCATATCTTGATTAATAATTATGCAACTGGGTTTTGTAAATAAAATATGATTTATTTTACTTTAGTTTTATAATTCGAATATAAATTTGACTTAATTCAATTTATATAAGATTTTATATAGTTAAAATAATTGAAGCTTATAGTTTTCTTTTCCGCGTACAAAGCATATCTCTCGGTAGTTGTATCTTTTCAATCGTAGCTCCGATTAGAGTGCTTCTCGCGACTGTGTGTTCATAGCGATGCGTAGAATCATGTTTCAAACTCTTTTACTTATTTTTCTATGATTGGTGTACTATTCTGATTTAGTTCTATTGTTTGTCTCATGTATGATTGTATGGATGCTTGTGTGGTGCTTTATGATTACGTCCAGTCGGTGAGATATACGTGGTGATCAAGGAAAAGAAGAAGAACGTTGAAGATTAAAGCTTACCAAAGGATCGGTGTTTTAAGGCAATATAGCATGAGATCTTCCTTTTTGTCCTATACACCTTTAATCATTTAATTCATACTGCATGTGTCTACCTTGACTACCACTAAGGATTTCCTAGTGCTTTGTTACCTTGTACCTTGTTACCTATGGGGTATTGCATTGGGTAGTATGATGCTAGTGCTCAACTAAAACCATGATCTTGTAACTTGACTAATGGTATATGCAATAAACACTAAAAGATATTTTTAGCAACATGGAAACAGGGGGCTGGAGTGTTTAGCTACTTTCTAAATGCTCTAGATTCCTCTCCCTAAGGACTTAACTGTAAGTGATCATCCGGGACTTACAGTGCAACTATGAGGGCTATATGGCTCTAGCTTTAGCTCAGTATGAGGACCTTTTCTAGCTTGTTAGGGGTTACCGTTATGGTGCAAGAGGGGCTCTGGTTTGTATGATCTTGGCCTGCTAAGAGCGTGCACTTTGGTTTCTTTGTATTTTGTTAGCCACTCCTTGGAGGGGGGGTTCATGCTTACTGATGGGGAAACCTTAGCAGCCCTAACTTGTTAGACGAACCTTTGAAAGGCTTCATAGTGAACCCTGCCGACCTTCCTTGGTAGTGGGTTAAGAGGCTGATGACCTCGGGCGAAAGGATAAATCATGACTCATAGTGAAAGTGTACAACCTCTACAGAGTGTAAAACTGGTATATCAGCCATGCTCACGGTCATGAGCGGCCTTGGAGGATTTATGAAATAGATGATGAACACTGATGATACTGATGATAAAGATGCTCACTAATGATTACTGTTTATGCTATTCATTATTCATGTTTACCTGATCATGTGTTTATGGGCTTGTGATAAATTTGTTGCTACTCCTATGCTAAAATTGTGACAAATAAAAGCTAATCGCCGTTAAACCAGTGTCAGCCTTTTGAGCCTCATGAACCCCAGGTTATATTTGTTGAGTACAACATGTACTTATGCTTGCTTTATTTTACACATATTTGGAAAAATTTCAGATGGGTACCAGATTGCTAGAGTTTGGAGGAATTAGGCTTGTGATCAACCAGTCAGTTGTCCCTGTAGAAGTGGAGTCTTCACCTAAGGATCGGAGTTGTCTTTCCACTATTTGCTACCTAAGGTTATATTCTTTATACTAAGTACATTATATATTGAGCATTGGCTATTGATATTAGCCTTATTTATAGCTATATGTGAGATTTGACTTCCTATGCTCACATATGGTGTGTATCTGGTTTTTGTCCTTAAAACCGGGTGCTACAAAAAATAAAGTGACTCCAACGATCACACAAGTCTTTATAAGTGGAGCCAGCTTGACAACATTTTGCATAAAAAGCGACTAATTTAGTTATACATTATAATTCGGTCATCAAGTTAATTATAGCTATTCATCTCTAGATTAGCAACTAATCTATGCCAAACATGTGGTATATCATTTAGTAGCATGCAGTAGTAACCATAACCGGTATAATAATTCATGTTCATCATAAACTCATATTCCATAATACAGTTACTACAATGTTGGGACTAGCCAAGTTTCTCACTGTCCGGGAGAGACAACGATTCGAATTAATTTCAACCAGCTGGGAATTTATTCCTAACACAAACCCAGGCAGACCAGATCAACGATCACCTTAGGTCACCTTTGGTACAAGTCAGGTCCACATTTTATGGGTTTGACCAGCACCGCACAATCAGGGATGACCAGCTGCTAGGACATTCAGGCCAGGCCTGCCCTTGGGCTCACGTCTGGCTCCCTACACATCCTTACTACCATCCAGAGTGCACACTTTTATAGAACAGGGCCTGGCCTGAGTTGAGCTACCTAGCTTCATGGTCGGAACAAGTTATCCGACCAGCAAAGTGAGAGACATGCGTTCAATCTCGACAGAAGTGCCAACAACGGTATGGTCCTTAATCGGTACAGACGGAATCACATGAGTCAACCTACACATAGACCCCGCCTGGCCTCTAGTTACATTACCCTATGGTTTTGTTCCACGATAGCAAATATAGCTAACCATGCTTCGGTATCCACCTATATCTTGCAGGTGACAGGAAATCACCTGACTTCTACCGGTCTAAGCATGGCTAAGCATATATTCAATCCTAGACCTACATAGTTTTAAAGGTATATTTATCTAGACAAGGTAGTTCTATGCATCAATTGTTTCCAATTCAACTCTTATAATCTAATGCATCAAACATAAAAGGACTCAAGTGATATTTTGTAAAACATGGGAGACTTAGAATGCTTCGGGGCTTGCCTTTGATAAAGGAAGTTGGCCTGTGATCTGGGCACTCGGGTAAGTCCTCAAGAGTTTGCTCCTCTCCTTCTAGAGCTACGGCCTAAGGTGCCTCCTATTGTTTCTCTTCTTCTTCGTTGAATTCCAATAGAGTGATCCCCTTGGACGATCCTATATGCATGAGCATGAAATAAGATATCACGAATGCATATATAATGACATGTATAATATGATATGATGTGATGAAAGCATATGATGTGATGAAAGCATCCTCATAATTGTTCTAAGCAGCATTGCATTATGGTGATAACAAGTTATATTTTCTTTTACTGAGTAGGTGCATATCTCTTCTCTATTAACTTAAATAAACACTTATGTAAATCATTTTCTAGACTATAGGACAGCAGCCACTTATTTTGACCATAACTGGAGTTATACACATTAAAATAATATGGTTGTGGACATTCTAGAAAGCTTATAAAATTGCCTACAACTTTCTTTAAATCATCTTAATGTCGAGAGAGTAAGCAGTTATTTAGGTCAAACAATTCAATCTTTCAGATCTGTCCAGAGAGTAAGCATTTCTAACAGCAGACTTCTAATAGCCATAATTCTTAAACCATAAGACCTATGACTATGAAAATTTAATACCAGCTAGATAAGTGAGTTATCTACAACTTTGTTATTAACAAGTTTTACAGAAAAGATCATTATTATAATGAAATCATCACCACAACAGAAACTACACATGTAGTCATCTAGTTGAATTATAAAGTAATAATTAACTAGTTGCCTATAAACAAATACTTCTAAGCCTCACTAACAGTATCAATAGATTATATGCATCACACGCACCACAGAAAACATCATGGTTAAGCCTAACTTATTTATTTATATTCATTTATTAATTTCCTTAGATAATAAGGTGGTTTACAGAGTAAATATTTTAGTGCTCAATAAATTATGAGAAAATTATAGTAGGCTACACATGATCCTAATATACTACTATACAAATTTAATGCCATTTGGATAAGTATAGCTACCTCTACAAACATGACAAATTACATATGCTTATTTTAGCAAAAATAGTTTAACATAGTGAAAAGTGACAAGCAATAGATTTAATATTTTTCTTACTTTCCTCCTAGCATGAGAATGCTGTGTAAAAATTTGTATGATCATATGTTATGTATTTTTACCCCAATTAATTTCACTAGAAACTAGCAATTAATAAATATTAAATAGGAAGACCATATTTCAAGTATGCTTATTGTAGTTTTAATATTTTTCCTAGCTATAGCATGTCAACACAAGACCAGAAAAATTGGAATCACAATTTGATCACCTTCCTAGCTCAAGTTATGCAATTTACAATATAGAAACTATTTTAAAAGCACTTATCTTGCTCAATTTAATTGTCCTAGAAAAATACCCTACATAGTAGATTTCATATTTGTATCAAATAGTACATTTCAAAATGAATCCAACAAAATTTGGTTCACCCTATTTGGATACTCCTAGCTCTAGATAAAATTTTTGCAAATTAGCAACAAAATTTGTGAAATAAATAAAGAAAATCAAATTTACTTGGGCGCTACAGTTAGGTGCACCCGGTCTATACGCCCTCTGCGACTGACACACGGGTCCCACCGTCAACCTGGCCCCATGCGTCAGTACCCTAGGTTGGCTCAAAGACTCGCTAGAGCTAGGTCACCAGCGGTAGCGTCACCACCGACTTGTTCCCCAACTCAATCCGCATCGATCGGTACCCTAGGTTGTCTCAGAGACTCACCAGAGCTAGCTCGACAGCGGCCATGGTGACTCAGTGGCGGTGCACGGTGGTGCTTGAGCTGTCTTCGGCCGTGACAAGCTCGGGGGAGCACGGCTACGATTCAAGGGTGACCTAGCAGAGTTCTAGGGTTTGGATTAGGGCTTGTGAGGGCGTCGGTGAGGCATGGCCGCATGCATGGCAGCACAGCGCCCCGAGCGCAATGGTGGCATGGTGACGTTCTGCTCCGACAAGGCTGACATTGGCCTTAGGCTCTTGCTTTGAGCTAGACCTAGCTCTAACCTAACCCTAACGTCTAGAAGCACGAGAGGAAGAAAACTAGGCATGCACAGCCACAGTAGCGTGCATGGCAGCAGCGCTCTCAGCTATGGCACGATGATGACGATGGCCCCTAGGCCTTTACCTTGGCTCGGGTTAAGGCAATGGGTGGTCAGCGAGGTGGAGGAGGTGATGGTCGAGTGGTGCACGAGATAGGACAGACAGTGGTGTGGTGGTGGCAGCGAACGAGCTCAGTGGAGGTGCGGTGGCGATGGCATGGCATTGTGGTTCGCTTGAGCATGGTGAGGACGAGAGAGAGGCGAGGCAGAGGTGAGTGAGAGCGAGCGAGGTGGGAGGGCGCCTGAGTGAGAGTGAAGAGCGAGCGCTCGGTCTCTTTTTCTCTTCAGCACATGGACGTAGGGACATGGCGGACGCACGGTCAGGCGAGTGGTGACACACGATGTGTGGCTCCTAGCGTGGTCGGCCACGACGTCGGCTGAGATTTTGAACCGATGAGCTCCATTTAGTCAACTGAAACTCAATTTTCCAACCTCCCAATCTCCTAAACCGTGGTGAATCAGTGAAAACTTCATTAATACAAAGTGTAGACCTACACGAGTACTACAAGATTGATTAAAGGAGTTTTGTCTAAATCGACATGGTTTTCAAACTATAAAGTTCTAAAGTGGGCTACATTGAAACTGAAATCAGCTTGTGACAGCAAATCGTTCTAAGTTTGAAAATAGCATTTCATTGCTAGTTGTGGGCTCTATTTGACCATGCTAGGCACTGAATTAGCTCATGACCCTTAAATAAAGTTTGTTACCCATGACAAGAACTATGCAAACAATCTAAGCTACTATTCAACTTTAATCAAACTAGCATCATGAAAATGGCATTTCAATGTAAACCAACACTTAGAAGCAAAGTTGGCTTAAGTCATGAATATAAACATTATTCCATTTACCATCCTAGATGTGTCTAAGGTGTTTTCATGACCTCATAACCATTTCATACATTGATCATACATGATTACAAGCATAATTAAGTATATGAGCAACATCACATGTGATAAAGAGGAGGTAAATGAAATGAAACTTCATATGTTCATGCTCATGAATGCTTGGATGATGCTTGTGCTAAAAAATGCAATGCTTCACACTAGGGTGTTACAGCCCCTCCCTCTTATAGAAATCTCATCCCGAGATTTGAAAGACCTACCATTCTAGATAAAAAGCGGGTTAGACCTCACATAAATAATCCTCCCGTTCCCAAGTGGCATCTTGTTCACTATGGTTATTCCACACCACCTTATAGAACTTAATGAACTTGCTCCGAGTTACTCTTTCCATTTCTTCTAGCACTCAGATTGGTTTCTCTTCATATGTCAAATCCGATTGGAGCTTAATGTTGGTGGGTGCAATAGCTTCGTCTAGTATGTGGAGGTATCTTTTTAACTGAGAAACATGGAAGACATTGAATATAGTACTCATTTATGGAGGAAGTTGTAACTTGTAGGTGACATTTCCCTTTCACTCAATAATCTCATACGGCCCTACATATCTAGGCGCAAGCTTCCTTTTTACTCTAAATCTCTGCACTCCTTTCATGGGCGAAACTTTTAAGTATACATAGTCTCCCACTTGAAAGGTTAGTGGTCTTCTTGTTTTATCAGCATAACTCTTTTGTCTAGACTGAGCTGCTTTCATATGCTGTTGGATAATGCGTACTTGCTCTTCAGCTTCTGTAACAAAATCTATGCCATAATATCGTCTTTCTCCGGGTTCAATCCAATTCAAGGGAGTTCTACATTTTTGGCCGTACAAGGCTTCATAAGGAGCCATCTTGATGCTCTCTTGATAATTGTTGTTATATGAGAACTCGAATAAAGGTAGCCATTTTTCCCATGAACCCTTGAAGGAGATAACACAAGCTCTCAACATACCTTCCAAGATTTGGTTCACTCGCTCAGTCTATCTAGAAGTTTGTGGATGGTATGCTGAACTTCTAATTAGTTTGGTTCCCAAGGCTTGGTGCAAGTGTTCCCAAAAATGAGCTATAAACTCTGGTCCCCGATCTGAGATTATGGTCCTTGGTACTCCATGTAGTCTCATGATCTGAGAATTGTATAGCTCAGCGTACTTCCCAGCTAGATACCTTGTGTTAACTGGTACAAAATGTGTTGACTTGGTGAGACGATCTACAATGACCCATATAGAATCGTGACCTTGTTGTGTCAGTGGGAGGCCTGTAATGAAGTCCATACTTATTTCCTCCTATTTCTAGCCTAGGATAGATAAAGGTTGCAGTAATCTAGTGGATTTCAAATTAACGGCCCTAACTTAACTGTAATTATCACACCTAGCGACATAGGCGGTGATCTCTTTCTTCATCTTGGTCCACCAAAAATGGGTTTTCAAATCTTGATACATTTTGCTACTACCCGGATGGATAGACAACTTGGAGGAATGAGCTTCATCTAAAATTTGATTTCTGAGTTCTCGGTCTTTTGGTACAAGTTGGTCCTCAAACCATAGCACACCTCTTTTATCCAACCTAAAATGTTTGGTTTCCTATTCTTTCATTTTCGCTTAATGTGGAACACACCCACATCTGTCTTCTATAGTTCTATAATTTTGCTCTCAAGTGAGCTACTGACAGTGATATTGTGCAGCACAACAGGATGTAACAAATTAAATCCATCTTCCAACAAGGCTTCTAAGGTGTTACAATGAGATTTCCGACTAAGTGCATCTGCTACAACATTGGCTTTTCCTAGATGGTAGTGCACTTCCAAATTATAGTCCTTGATCAATTCTAACCATCGACGTTGCCTCATGTTCAGCTCAAGTTGAGTAAAGATATATTTGAGACTCTTGTGATTAGTGTATATGTGACATACGTTCCCCAACAAGTAATGTCTCCATATCTTCGATGCATGAACAACTGCGGCAAACTCCAAATCATGTGTAGGATAGTTGACTTCATGCGTTCACAATTGTCAAGAAGCATAGGCAATAACTTGACCTTCTTGCATGAGCACACACCCCAAACCTATACCCGATGCATCATAGAACACATCGAAAGGCTTTTCAATGTTGGGTTATACTAAAACAGGAGCTGTAGTTAGCAAGGTTCGCAAAGTATGAAAAGTAGCTTTACACTCTAGAGTCCAATTGAACTTTTCATCCTTCTGGAGTAGTCTAGTCATGGGCTTAACTATCTTGAAGAAATTTGGAATGAAATGACGATAGTAGCCTGCTAGCCCTAGAAAACTCTGAACTTCATGAACAGAAGTCGAGGCCTTCCAATCCATGACCTCTTGTACTTTAGATGGGTCTACAGAAATTCCATCTTCAGATAAGATGTGACCCAAGAAAGGTACTTTCTTCAACAAAAATTCACATTTGCTAAATTTGGCATATAATTTATGCTCCCTCAATCTGGACAAAACAACTCTTAGATGCTCTGCATGATCTGCCTCATTCTCTAAGTAAATCAAGATATCATCGATAAACATAACCACAAACTTGTTGAGCCTAGGCATGAATACCGAATTCATCAAGTACATGAAGTAGGCAAGAGCACTTGTCAGTCCAAAAGACATGACCAAATACTCGTACAAGCCGTACCTAGTGGAGAAAGCTGTTTTAGGTACATCTTCTAGCCTGATCTTAATTTGATGATAACCAGATCTCAAGTCAACCTTAGATAATACCTTTGCTTTTACTAGTTGATCGAACAAAATATCGATACGAGGCAAATGATACTTGTTCTTAATGGTGACAGCATTGAGTGGCCTATAATCCACACACATTCTCAAGGATTTGTCCTTCTTCTTTACAAATAAAGCTAGACAACCCCATGGAGACAAACTGGGTCGAATGAGACCTTTGTCCAAAAGTTCCTGTAACTGGATTTTAAGTTTGGCTAACTCATTTGGTGACATCCTATAGGGTCTTCTTGAGATAGGTGCTGTACTCGGCACTAACTCGATCTTAAATTCCACATCCCTATCAGGCGGTAAACCAGGCAACTCATCTAGAAATGCATTAGGAAATTCATAGACTACTGGAATATCACAGAGAGTGGTGGCTTGGATAGCGCAAGACAAGTTTTGGAGATCAAAACTCTAGGGAAGTGGTAGTAGAAAAGCATTACTCCCCTTTGATTCTCTCAACATAATTGTTCTAGTGGATGTGTCGATGAGAACTCCATGATCACTCATCCATCTCATGCCTAAGATCACATCTATGGCTAATCCGGGCAATACTATCAGATCCATTATGTACTCCCTCTCTTGTATAGAGATGAGCACATCTCTGACTATTTGATTTGTAGAGATAGTAGCCCTAGCTGAACTTATACTATAACCAACCTTGTTTACCTCAATAATTTTCTGATCATACTTAGATGCAAATGCTTGGCTCATAAATGAATGAGAAGCTCCAGAATTAATTAAAACAATGGTGGGATGTTTGTTAACAAGGAACATACCGGCGGTCACAACTTCTCCTGTGGGAATTTCTTCCATAGCTGTATAATGCACGTATCCAGGACGTGCTTTTGGATTGGCCTATTTCTGATTACCCTGGTTTTGATTGCTATTCTTCTTGGGATGGGGGCACTCCTTGGCCCAATGATCCAACTGATTGCAATTGAAGCACGACTGGTTGTTCCTTGGTCCTGTTGAGCTTACTTGGCCTGCGTTGCCCTTAGGTATGGCAATGGTGAGTGCCCTGCGAAATGTCTTCTAGGGACGATTAGCCTGAGCTTTTGGCTGAGGAGGCCTATACTTAGGCGCTGGTGCACAAAATTGTGGCCTAGCTGCCACTGGAGCTCTAGCCTAAGATGATCCTAAGGCACCTACATCAGCTGCTCTTTTGTGACCCTTTGTTGCTGTATGCAAGTTGTTCTGATTCTCTTAGGTTAAGGCATCACTGATAAACTCATTATATGTGGTACACCTTGAGTTGGCCATAGTCTTCATTAGCTTAGTGCCAAGGCCTCTCTTGAAGCTTTCTATCTTCTTTTCCTCCATATCGACGAACCCTAGGCATATCAGGACAAATTGTTGAAGGCATGCATGCACCCAGTAAGGGTCTTGGTCCCTTGAGTAAGCCTCATGAACTCGGCTGCTTTCATACGCATCAGCCCCAGGGGAATGTAATGTCCCCTAAAGGCTTGCTTGAACTGATCCCATGTGACCTATGCATTTGCAGGTAGAGAAGATAGGAAATGAGTCCACCATATCCATATCGGTCCCTATAGTTGATGAGACACATACTCGGCCTTCTAATGCTCCGTAACCCTCAACAGACAGAACTTCTGCTCTATCATGTTAAGCCACTCATCCGCCTGGAGCGGTTCTTCGACTTCTTTGAATATAGGATGCTTAGTGTTTTGGAAATCTTTGAATGGGCTATATTGATTCGGTTTAGGCCCTTGATGTTGCTGATGGGCGTGAGTTTTGTTTTGTGCAATGAGGTGCAGTATATCCTCCATGGCTCTTGAATTACCCAGGAACTGTGCGAAGAATTCATTCACCGATGGTGACAGCGGTGGTGGTAAGTCACCGTCGTTGCCACCTTGGCTAGTGCCTGCCCCAGCACGGGTGCGAGTCATCTGCAAAATTGCAACAATAAGTGATTATTGGTTGATGTCTAGAGATTGCAGATGAATTGTGTAATCATGCCAAACTAAAATTACTGGGGAGAATCTTAAATTCATACTATAAAACAAAGGCATAATAATTCATTCTTGCAATATAACATCACCAATTAGGTCACTTATCATACTCGCAACGCGTTAACATGCATGTCACATTTCACCAGTAAGACATAACTAGAATTTCATCAAAGTTCAACCCATAATGACACAATATGCAAAGTGCCAATGTTACATCAAACTTACGTCACGAGTACTAAAATTCAAACTACAAGTCCATTACACAAATAGTAAGGATACAACTAGCATTTCAAACTAGTCACTAAATGGCTCCATTCTTCAGCATGCTCGCTGTCGAGGTCAGAGATAGCATCATGCTCATCCTCTAGCTCCACTTCTTCTTCCCAACTATCATCTTCAACAAACATTTCTAGATCTTCTTCTTCATCATCTAGGATCAGGTGTAGTTGGTTGTTTAGAAAATGCACCTCATGCTAAAGATCAACCACCACGTTCTGGGTCTGCGCAAGCTGCTGGCGCAAGTCCCTTTTGACATGGTCCTACTGCGCGGCTAAGGCTTCGGCTCTGTTTTGTGCTGATTCTACCATAGCGGCACGGTTGTTTGCTTAGATCCGCTGGCATGTAGCTATGAGTGCCTCAGCATGAGTGGCCTCCAGCTGCTCCCATAGTCCTGTTAGCACTGCCTAATCATCAACTCTTGCCTCTTGGGTGATAGCTCTCTACTGATCAACTTGCTGCATCTGAGTGTGGAGATTTCACAATGCTACATATGCTTGATCAGTTTCCCATCGAGCCTCACTTGCTGCCTTTTTGTGCTTGCACACACGCTTCCTCAGTTTACTCTATGCAGCTTTGGCTCTCATGAGCCTATCCATGCAAGTGATATAGGACTCCTGCTAGAAGTCCCTGGTGTTCTGACAAGCATAAAACATCTTCATCATGGCAAACATAGCACTCATAGCAGGACTGGAGCTATCTGCCCACTCATCCCAGTCTTGAATCAATGCATTGCGGTTGCATTGTGCCCAAACTGTTGTGGATGGATCTACCCAAGGAAAAGTACTAGCGGCACTGCCGGTAAGCCCATCCCCGTGCTGCTGACATATCTAGCTCAGCACCTCAAAAGCAACTACCTGGGCACCTTCCCAAGGAGTTTTTCCTTTAGATTCTGCCTTCCACTCCTGCCACAAGGGTGCTTGGGTACGAGCTGGTATGGTTAGCTACACCTCATACCATGGTTGCCCTTCCAGGTATACCTCATTCCAGGAATAGAGAGGCGGTTCGGTATACCCCGCATAATGCAGGACTCTCCAAAGTAGGGCAGGGGTACCAAACATTTCCAGGCAAGTCTCACACCCAGCTGATGCTACCATCTGTTCCAGCAAAATGGTGCAACTCTAGTGAGAACAATGTTATAATAGAAAAGAGTTACTTAACCGAATAAGAGACTTATAAGGGGAGGAACAATGCTAGTATGTAATGAATGATTGATCATGATACATGTACATTTCGTACGTCCTCACAAACTTAGGAAAATTAAAACTTCTAACGGCATACACGGTGGCATACATGCGTTTTCTCATATATAATGTAGCTAGTCGAGCTACATGTTTCACTGTTAGTGTACCTATACAAGAATTTCATTTCAACCCAACACCACAAGTATATATGCAGAAATAAAAATCTGAGCTCTAGGTTGCAAGCTAAATACTTTCATATATATATATATATGTATATATATAAGCTACCCGAAAATAAATGCATCCTATATATACATATAAATATGTATATATAGCCGTATCAAAGCTAACCCACAATTAAATACCTCCGTATATATATGAGACATATATATACTTTAGTATCAAAGCTAACTCTCCCCATTAGACCGCACTTTCACAACTTATGGTCATGCCATTATGATGATGAGTGGAATCTTACCTTGGGCTTTGAGGCAATTGATCCATACATTACCACTCAAGTGAATGGCATCCATACAAAAGCACGCCATATGGACGATAAAAATAAAAAACCCCAAGTTAGTACTTAATTAGCCACCTGAAATCCTTAGCTGGGCATAAAGGAAGTGATCACTAGCACACTTTAGATTCAAACTTTAGGTTTAAACACCTATATATATCGATCAGTTGCCAAAACTGGTTTTGGAAAAACAAAAACCTTTGTTTTAAATACAAATGTGGCAATTAATATTGAATCTTGCTCTGATATCAGCTATAGCAGAACCGACCAATTTATAAGAGCACAAGTACAATGGCAGTCCACAAGCGATCCCACTATCATACTTGAACCCATATAAACCCATAGTCCATCGAGTACCACTAAGGGTCTCGATTAACCACCAACATACAACCAAGATCATACAAGATTCAACATATATGTCACACATTACATAAAGTTCACAAATATAATCCCATACATCAGAGTATGATTAAAAGTTATTACAAACCATGTTCAAATAAGTAGTAGCAGAAGCAAATAGAGTTTGAAACCATCATCTATCATCATTGTTCAAATACGGTGCCAGCTCATGATCACAATCCCACAAAAGCATAAGAGAGGGATTAACAACAGATGTCTTGCCTAGGGCCCTACTCCTCGTCCACGGTGGGATAGAAGCAGTTCCTACAGTAGCCATGATACATCGTATTATCTGCAACAATAGGAAATAAACTCTAAGTACAAGAAGGTACTCAGCTAGACTTACCTGTCATAAACCAAAAAAAAGTGACTCCAAGGATCATGCAAGGCTTTATAAGTGGAGCTAGCTTGACATTATTTTGCATAAAAAGTGACTAATTTAATTATACATTATAATTCGGTCATCAAGTTAATTATAGCTATTCATCTCTAGATTAGCAACTAACATGTGCCAAACATGTGGTATATCATTTAGTAGCATGAAGTAGTAACCATAGCCGGTATAATAATTCATGTTCATCATAACCATCATATTCTATAATACAGTTACTACAATGTTGGGACTAGCCAAGTTTCTCACTAGCCGGGAGAGACGGCGATTCGAATCGATTTCAACTAGCTGGGAATTTATTCCTAACACAAACCCAGGTAGACCAGATTAACGATCACCTTAGGTCACCTTTGGTACAACTCAGGTCCACATTTCATGGGTTCGACCAGTGCCACACAATCAGGGATGACTAGCTGCCAGGACATTCAGGCCAAGCCTGCCCTTGGGCTCACGTCTGGCTCCCCGCACATCCTTACTACCATCCAGAGTGTGCACTTTTATAGAACAGGGCCTGGCCTAAGTTGAGCTACTCAGCTTCATGGTCGGAACAAGTTATCTAACCAGCTAAGTGAGAGACATGCGTTCAATCTCGACAGAAGTGCCAACAACGGTACGGTCCTTAATCGACACAGATGGAATCACATGAGTCAACCTACACATAGACTCCGCCCGACCTCTAGTTACATTACCCCATGGTTCTTCTCCACGATAGCAAATATAGCCAACCATGCTTCGGTATCCACCTATATCTTACAGGTCATAGAAAATCACCTGACTTCTACCGGTCTAAGCATGGCTAAGCATATATTCGATCCTGGACCTACATAGTGTTAAAGGTATATTTATCTAGACAAGGTAGTTCTATGAATCAAGTGTTTCCAATTCAACTCTTATAATCTAATGCATCAAACATAAACGACTCAAGTGATATTTTGTAAAACATGGGAGACTTAGAATGCTCCGGGGCTTGCCTTTGATAAAGGAAGTTGGCCTGTGATCTAGGCACTCGGGTAAGTCCTCAAGAGTTTTCTCCTCTCCTTCTAGAGCTATGGCCTAAGGTGCCTCCTATTGTTCCTCTTCTTCTTCGTTGAATTCCAATAGAGTGATCCCCTCGGACGATCCTATATGCATGAGCATGAAATAAGATATCACGAATGCATATATAATGACATGTATAATATGATATGATGTGATGAATGCATCCTCATAATTGTTCTAAGCAGCATTGCATTATGGTGATAATAAGTTATATTTTCTTTTACTCAGTAGGTGCATATCTCTTCTCTAGTAACTTAAACAAACACTTATGTAAATTATTTTCTGGACTATAAGATAACAACCACTTGTTTTGACCACAACTAGAGTTATGCTCATCAAAATAATATAGTTGTGGACATTCTAGAAATCTTATGAAATTTCCTACAACTTTGTTTTAATCGTCTTAATATGATTCAGCAGTTATCTAGGTCAAACAATTCAATCTTTTTTATCTATCTAGAGAGTAAGCATTTCTGACAGCAGATTTCTAACAGCCATAATTCTTAAACCATAAGACCTATGACTATGAAAATTTAATATCAGGTATATAAGTGAGTTATCTACAACTTTGTTATTAACAAGTCTTACAGAAAAGATCATTATTATCATAAAATCATCACCACAACAGAAACTACACATGTAGTCATCTAGTTGAATTATAAAGAAATAATTAACTAGTTGCCTATAAACAAATACTTCTAAGCCTCACTAACAGTATCAATAGATTATGTGCATAACACATACCACAAAAACATCATGGTTAAGCCTAACTAATTTATTTATATTCATTTATTAATTTCCTTAGATAATAAGGTGATTTACATAGTAAATATTTCTGGTGCTCAATAAATTCGGAGAAAATTACAGTAGGCTACACATGACCCTAATAGTCTACTATACAAATTTCATGACATTTGGATAAGTATAGCTACCTCTACAAAAAATGACAAGTTACATATGCTTATTTTAGCAAAAATAGTTTAGCATAGTGAAAAGTGTCAAGAAATAGATTTAATATTTTTCTTCCTTTCCTCCTAGTATGAGAATACTGTGTAAAAATTTGTATGATCATATATTATGTATTTTTACCCCAATTACTTTTACTAGAAACTAGCAATTAATTAAGATTAAATAGGAAGACCATATTTCAAGTATGCTTACTGTAGGTTTAATATTTTCCAAGCTAGACCAGCAAAATTGGAATCACAATTTGATCACCTTCCTAGCTTAAGTTATGCAATTTACAAGATAGAAACTATTTTAAAAGCACTTATCTTGCTCAATTTAATTCTCCTATAAAAATACCATAAACAATAGATTTCATATTTTTATCAAATAGTACGCTTCAAGATGAATCCAACAAAATTTGGTTCACCTCATTTGGATACTTCTAGCTCTAGATATAATTTTTGCAAGTTAGCAACAAAATCTGTGAAATAAATAAAGAAAATCAAATTTACCCGGGCGCTACAGTTAGGTGCGCCCGGTCTATACACCCACTGCGACTGACACACGGGTCCCACAGCCAACCCGGCCCCTCATGTCAGCCAAGCTAATGCAAAGGCGCCGGTTGACCGGTAAAAAGCTCGCCGACGGCAAGATCATTGGCGGTAGCGTCACCATCGACATGTTCCCCAACTCAATCCGCATCGACCGATACCCTAGGTTGGCTCAGAGACTCGCCGTAGCTCACTCGACGGTGGCCATGGAGGCTTGGCAGTGACGCACGGTGATGCTCCAACGTCTTCATCCATGACAAGCTCGGGGGAGCACGACTATGGTTCAAGGGTGACCTAGTGGAGTTTTAGGGTTTGGATTGGGGCTTGTGAGGGTGTCGGTGAGGCATAGTCACATGCACAGCAGCACGGCGGCACGAGTGTAACAGCGGCACGGCGGTGTTCTGCTTCGTTGAGGCCAACATTGGCCTTAGGCTCTTGCCTCAAGCTAGACCTAGCTCTAACTTATCCCAAATGTCTAGAAGGGTGCGAGGAAGAAACCAGGCATGCACAACCACGGCGGCGTGCATGGTAGTGGTGCTCTCACCAATGGTGCGACGACAGCAATGTCCTGTAGGCCTTTACCTTGGCTCAGGTTAAGGCAATGGGTGGTCGGTGAGGTGAAGGAGGTGATGGCCTTGCGGTGCGTGAGATGTGATGGATGGTGGTGCGGTGGTTGTAGCGAACGAGCTTGGCAGAGGTGCGGCGGTGATGGCGCAGCGCTTTGGTTCACTTGGGAGCGGCAAGGGCGAGAGAGAGGCGAGGCAGAGGCAAGTGAGAGTTAGCGAGGAGGGAGGACGCGTGAGTGAGAGTGGAGAGCGAGCGCCCAGCCTCTTCTTCTCTTTAGCACGCGGACATGGGGACATGGCGGACGCGCGGTTAGGCGAGCGATGACACATGGCACGCGGCTCCTGGCATGGTCGGCCACGACGTCGGCTGAGATTTTGAACCGGCGAGCTCCATTCAGCCGATTGAACCTCGATTTTTCGACCTCCCAATCTCCCAAACCATGGTGAATCAGTGAAAACTTCATTAATACAAAGTGTAGAGATACACGAGTACTACAAGATTGATTAAAGGAGTTTTGTCTAAATCGACATGGTTTTCAAACTACAAAGCTGTAAAGTGGGCTACATTGAAACTGAAATCAGCTTGTGACAGCAAATTTTTCTAAGTTTGAAAACAACATTTCATTGCTACTTGTGGGCTCTATTTGACCATGCTAGGCACTGAATTAGCTCATGACCGTTAAATAAAGTTTGTTACCTATGACAAGAACTACAACTTTTATTTATGTCACACAGCCATGCAAACATTCTAAGCTACTATTCGACTTTAGTCAAACTAGCTTCATAAAAATGGCATTTCAAAGTAAACCAACACTTAGAAGCAAAATTGGCTCAAGTCATGAATATAAACATTGTTCCATTTACCATCCTATATGTGTATAAGGTGTTTTCATGACCTCATAACCATTTCATACATTGGTCATACATGATTACAAGCATAATTAAGTATATGAGCAACATCACATGTGATAAAGAGAAGGTAAATGAAATGAAACTTCATATGCTCATGCTCATGAATGCTTGGATGATGCTTGTGCTCATGAAATGCAAATGCCAAATGCAATGCTTAACACTAGGGTGTTACATATGTGGAGCTCATAGGAGTGGAAAAACATGAAAGAGCATACTTACAATACATATATTGTAAAGTCAAACCTCGGATCCAAAGAGAGTTAAGTCATACAATCAAATCAAGATGTGCATGTGTGTGGATGTATATGGTGGATATATATGGTGGCTAACCCAATTCCACTTTGCTCCTTAAAAACATATCCCTATTTTGAAACTTGGAAACAACTTTGCAAGAAAACATGGTGTAGGGACGAGATGGCGAAATAGAGAGGAGATGAATAGTCCTTTCTAAAATTAATCGCGTCGGCTTACCGAAACAAATGTGGAATTAAAACTATCGGTTTAGCCAAGACTACACCCCTCTATCTAAGTTCACAAGCACCTTATAAAGATCCTAATTAGGCAACAAAGGTGTTGGGCTAGCTAGAGCTCACCTAATCAATTCTAGTAGCAAGGCCACATAAACCTATGCAACTATTATTTTAAGTAACGGGGGAGCTCCTACACAATCTAGTAAGCAAAAGCACAAAGCTCCTAAGCTTACTAGCAATGCCAATAACAAGGCTACACAAGCCAAATTAGAGAGCGCAAATTACTTAAATGCACAAACTAAGCAATGTGACTAACAAGGTTACTCAAACTGAATTAGTCACGCAAGAGAGCTACTTCTATGCTACACGAGGAAGAAGATTACTAGCAAGCTACACAAGCTAACTAATTACAAGAGCAGCTACACATGCATAATGTAAATGAAGTAAATACAAGCTTGTGTAACAAGGATGCAAACCAATGGGAAGACAAGGATGACACGGTGATTTTTATCCTGAGGTTCACGTGTTTGCCAACACGCTAGTCCTCGTCGAGACAAGCTCCAAGGTTGTTGTCGGTCCTCTTTCTAGTGGTGACCTACAAGTCACACTCTCCCACATCGAGTGCTTACCATAAACTCTAGCACTTGACTTGATCGGACCACTTGTCGTCCTTCACGTTTCGCTCTACTAGAGTTGCTCTTCGTGGCTCCCGTGGGGTGAGGACAATGCCCCTCACAATCTTTTCTCCGGAGCAACGCACAAGCTTCTTGCGTGCTTCGATGGAGACCACCACCAAGCTGTCTAGGAGGTGGTAACCTCCAAGAGTAATAAGCACCACCGGCTTGCAACTCGATCACCTAGTGCCAACACTTGTAATCACTCATGCACCGCACTAGAATCGCTCTCTCACTTAGCGGATATGATTAGCACTAATCACAAGTGAGTTGGAGGGCTCCCAAGCACTCTCACACAAGGACACTAAGTCCCCAAGGTGCTCAAGCCCTCAAATGGCTGGCCACCACCTCTATTTATAGAGGGAGGCCTCAAACTAGTCGTTTGGATGCGTGCTGAAAATAGAACTGCGGACAGTCCGGTCTTATAGGCCCGGATAGTCCGCACTTATGTTGAGACTAGCCATTAGGTGCTGCAATGGTCACCCTAGACTGTCCACCCCTTAGGTCCCGGATAGTGCGCAGTTCACTTGAAAATAGCCGTTAGAGTTCAAATGATAGCTCCGGACAGTCCGGGAATTAAACGCGGACAGTCTACCGTTTAAACCCGAGAACATGTCTAGAACCTATCTCGAACCTCTCTTCCTCAAAAATTACTGGCGAACAGTCTGCCCTTAAAGGGCTAGATAGTCCGCCATTGATTTCGAATAGCCTGGATAGAGTTTCCAGCAACTCTGCTCGCCACCGATTTTAGCCGATGGATAGTCCGCCACCCATGCACTGACAGTCCACCGTTCACTTGTCAGACCTTGAACAGTGCAAGGGTCGCGTCTGATCCCTCCTTCTAACGCTGCGCCGCGTGGAGTCAGGTTGACTCCAGAGAGGGTCTAGAGAGGCAAAACCATGACCTGACATGTCCGATCCAACATGACCTGACGCAGTCAGTGTCCGGTCCTCTTTGGTCAGTCACCAACACCACATCACCATACATCACCCATGAATGGTCGTAGTAGCATCACATCCGGTCACCAGCAAGCGCCAGCATCCAGTCCTCAAGACCAAGACCATGCCTCTTAGCCTACACTGACTGGACACGTAGGTCTTGTAGAGGCCTACGTCTGGTCACTTCCAGTGATCTCCTTTCGCCTCCATTTCATCGCCGAGTTGATCCACTTCAACTCCAACTTATTCTCCCTTGCAAATGTGCCAACACCACCAAGTGTACACCACCATGTGCAAGTTTGTTAGCATTTTCACAATCATTTCCAAAGGATTAGTCACTCAATTCACCACGCCACTCGATCCTAGCAATGATGCAAAGTTAGATCACTCAAGTGGCACTAGATGACCGATATGCAAACAAGTTTGCCCCTCTTGATAGTACGGCCATCTATCCTAAATCCTATCATGCACTTCTCTACACAACCTATGATCGGTGAAATGAAATGCCCTAGGTTATACCTTTACCTTGTGCATTCCATTCCATCTCCTCCATTGTTGATGCAACACATGCACCAACCAATCACCAAATGATATGATCCACTTCATATCATTACATGACCGTATTGGTTCATCGATCTTGACTTCACTTGCTTTTCACCGTTGCCTTCATCCATCGGCGCCAAGTCTTGTTCAAGCTTCTCTACCACGTGGTCCATCACTCCAAAGCCTCCAACTTGCCCTTCATGCTTGTAACCGGTCCATCAAGCCAAGTCATGTCTTGATCTTCTCCACCTTAGTCACATGACTCTATATCATGTGTCATATGCAATGAGCTCCTTCATCACATGTGTGAGCTTTGCACCAAGTTCAAGCCATCTAACCTCCATGGCGTGTATTTCTCACACACCTGTACCTATGGACTAATCACCTATGTATCTCACTCAAACACATATTAGTCCACCTAAGGTTGTCACTCAATTACCAAAACCAAACAAGGACCTTTCAATCTCCCCATTTTTGGTAATTGATGACAACTTCTACAAAGATATGGAAATTAAGCTCTTTTGGATTTATGTTGCTTGCCCAAGCAATTTTACCATGTGTAAATGATTTTGGACAAGTACCACAAACCCAAATTGGTAGTATTAGCTCCCCCTACATATGTGCTAGAGTGTTTGGTTTGAGGCTCGCACATATGCATAGATTGGAATTGTGGGAGAGTAATTACTATCAAATGATGCTAAGGTGTATAGAATAAACCTTTGAAGCGTGATACCAATCGGAGTTGCACTTTTAACACCATCCTTAGCACCATGAGTAGCTAGACAACAAAAATACTAGAAACCCCATGAGATCAACATTATAAGCAAGGTTCTAGTATCACGTGTAGAAATACAAGTCTAGCTATCATCCTATGCAAGCTAGTTATCAAGTCATCATTCAAGTTCTACAACTAGCATACACCACACAAGCAGGCATATTAAATTTAAAAACTTATGCTATGCAAGAAAGCACATGACTATGCACATATCAAATGCAATCAATCAAAAGTTCATGAGCTTGCTCCCCCTACTTGTGTGCTTCTATTGTCCAAGAATTTTGATCCCTTCATATTCTTCAATTTTGCTCCCTCTTTGTCCATGTCCATGTCCAACCTCTACTTCTTTGTCTCAATCTTTTCCAAAGCTTTCACATCTTTGTACAATCTCTCCCCCTTTGTCATCAATTTCCATAAAGGTGTGCTTCTTATTGATATGAAGGGTTGTATTGGGGTAGATGGTTGACACTTGAATCTTGCATTTTTTATGGACACCTCTTGTATAGCTCTTTAGACACCATGTGTCAGATCTTGTGACCTTGATACCAATTGGTGGTGGGGCTCCTCCCCCTATGTCCAAGCATGGGTCATTCACTTGTTGATCTTGAGCTATTGTAGATGAGGAAAGCATTCTTCATTTGATGATCACTTAAAGTTGAGGATCACTTGTGGAACCACCTTCTTGTATGGTTGATACCATGTGTAGAGATGTGATACCACTTGTATGATTGATTTGTCAATAAAAATCATTTCTTGAACATTTGTTATCTTCATGAGTACCACTTGTAGGATATCACTTGTAGATTGATCTAGACACCACTTGTGAATACCACTTGAAAAATTAATTGAGTATAGATTCTACTTGAAACAATCAAACTAGATATCCATTTGCATTGTTGTCTTGTTCTTATACTCTTGTTACTATCATAAGCTTCTATGTTTGACTTGAACTAAATTGATTTGCCTAAGCTTCCAAGTCCGGTTTGAACCAATGACAAGCTTCTTCACTCCTCTTACAAGGGTTATCTTGCCAATGTTGTACTTGTCACTTGTTAGCAATCCGAAATAGATCAAGTACTTTGGGTTCACTAGCTCATGAACAAACTCATACACATACCACTAGATCAACTAATCATTCAAGCAATAGTAGTAGGCTATGAATTTTTAAAATTTCATTTGTTATGCATGATCCTATAAGCATGTACTATATGCACTAACTGCATACTAGTAAGGGATGAAAATGATCATGCACATTACAATGATACCTTTGCTATCTTGGAGTAGAGGATAGTCATTAGTTTCTAATGAAGCTCTATAATAGCAATGTGAAGTCCAATTATAAGCTTGGTGAAGACCAATCATCATAGATGGAGTCCATTCTTCACCAATATGATTTGAGAACCACTAATGATCAAGTGCACTTTCTTGTTGTGGTTGGCTTGCTTCTTTATTTCATCTTTGCTTGAATGAGAGCATCAATGTGAGAATACCACTTGAAATATTATGACTAGCTCTCTTTTGGGTGTTGCTTGCTTTTCTTGATCAACCCTTTTGATTTTTTCAACTAAGCATCTCAAATGTTCCTTAGATCACCACTTCCATGTTAGCCTTCCAAGTACCACACTTAGTTTACCTACAAAAGGCAGCAAGCCCCTACACTAGGGAGAAGTGACCTCTCTCCAAAGAACCATTCTTGACACTCACTAGAAATAACTTGATTGATTGATCGATCCAAGTGATGGACTTAACTTGATGATTAACCATGAATCCTTATTTAAGTCATTTTATTTCTACTTGTTTAAGTCTTTTTCTTTCTATCAAATGATCTCCAATTGTCAGTAGAACTTAAACTTCATCTTGATCTTGAGCTTAGTTTTGATCTTTGATTTGAGTACCAAATGTGTGCTAAGTACACTCCATAATCAAATGGCCTTGTACTCATTGCTTGTGATGCTTCAAGATCAATTCAAAACCAAACTGAGGTACCTCAACCACTTATAAACATGTTTCCAACTTGAGGACCTTTCAATCAAAGTGACTCTTGATCAATCCAATAATTGTCACTTTTCTAGCAGATTCTGTACCCTTCAAGGAAAATGCATATCTCCCAATGTACAGACCCAAATGCCACAAAATTTGGTGGAGATGTGTTTCACTAAGTCCTATAGAAGATATAAAAATTTGGGCTTCATTTGACTTATAGATTGCTACCAGATTTCAATTCTTCCACCAGTGCTACATGCTAAAAACTGTTGCACTATAGCTGAAAAGATCTACTCCAAAACCAAAGCATCTCTTATCCAATACTCATGAAATTTGTACAGAATCTTATACCATAAGTCTAGAGCATGTACACCAATGTTTATGCCAATCCAATAAGTTTTGATCACTCAAACATGGCTAAGATCACAGCTCACTTAGATTTTCAATATAGAACAGATTTCAATCACTTGAGCTATATTTCATCAAATGTGAATCAAACTTGAAACTAACGTGTTTGAATACTTTCACAAGACATATATCCCTTCAATCCACTCACTAAAGGTGATCTTATGAATTTATCCAACACAAATCAATCCAAACTTGATTACTAAGCATTTATCCATTCAATCATCTCATAGCAAGCAGCATTGCATATATTTCCAATTCAATCGACTCATATGCACCCAAATGAAATGATCAACAAGAGATATACCTTGGTTAGCTCATGATCATCCAATTAGTAAGTTTCAACTCATATCTTTGCAAGCCATCAAATATATCATTAAATCATCCACAATATGAATGTTGCACTTGTATATTGATAGCTCTTGGACTTCACTATCTTGTCATGGTTTTGGGATAATAATCATCATTTGTCAATACTTGGCTCAATCACATGATCAACACAATGAATACCACTTGAACCAAGCCTCCAATGCACATGGTACCTACAAACAATCATCCACTTTTTGATGGTACCCAAACTAGTTTGGGTCCTCTCAAGTTAGGGGCAACATACTTAGGCATAGCCTTAGTATGAGTAGCGGGATATTTTGCAATAGCAACCATAGAGGTACCATTACCATCCTTCCTAAGTATAGAATCATCATTAATTGAAATAGGCTTAGGAGTGTTACCTAGGGGACATGAATTAGCCATGTGTCCCCTTTCCCGGCATCAGTAGCAATTTCTCTTGGTTAGAGCCTTTTCTTCCTTGCTCTTGCATTGCTTCTCATTGCCTTGCCTCTCATGAGTTGCTTGAGCCTTCTTCTCAAGCTTGGTAGGACACTTCGAGGCAAAGTGTCCCATATCTTCACACTTGAAGCACTTGACATGCTTTAGCCTCTCTTCTTTATTCAACTTGAGCTTCTCTTCATTGGGGCAACCATTTGCAAGATGTCCCACTTCATGGCACTTGAAGCACATGAAATGAGATAGCCTCTTTTGTTCTTGCTTCTTCATTTTTCTTTCTCTTTTTGTTTCCCCCTTGATCATGCTCTTATTGAATACAATGCCACTCATATCACCATAGCTTCTTTTGTTGCTCATCATGTGCTCGAAGGTGATTTTGGCATTGTAGCACCTCTCTAACTTGTTGCTCAATTTCTTCACTTCACTTTTAAGCTCATTGTTCTCCTTCAAAAGGTTAGTTTCACAAGATATAGAAGAAGAACAAGCATCTATATGTGAAGAACATGGCATAGCTAATAAATCATCACAGGAGGTGGATACATGCTTCTTGCCTACATCACAAGGGTTAGCAACAATATATAATTGATTAATTGACCCATGTGATGAGTTCTCACTAGTTTTAGTTTTTCCATTGGAAAGCTCCTTAGTGAGAAAAGCACGGTCTTGTACCAAATTATCATGAGCAACACTAAGTTCCTCATGAGCCAATTTTAGCTCCTCATGTGAACAAGTAGTGACATAAAGTAGAGGCTTTTCTTGGTTTTAGCCATCTCTTTTTCTAAAGCCCTGATCATTCTACCAAATTTATCTAGAAGCTCTTCATATGAATCAAGATCAATCACATTTGCATTAGATACCTTGGTGTCACCTTGTGACATGAAGTAATGTGATGTAGAGGATGAGCTTATAGAGACATCACTCTTATATCCATCATCATCAACAACAACAACTATGCATGGAGTAGCATCATCATTTGCATCACTTGTGGCATCATCATCAATCATGTCAAGTGATCTTGTGGTATGATAATCATCATCATCACTTGACCATGAGGTGGAGCAATCTTCCACAATCACCGAATTGTGGCTATGCTCAACATCCTCATGTGCCTCCTTCTTGGGCTCATCATCATCATCGGAGACTGTCCCATACTTCTCATTGAGATGAATCCAAATCTCATGGGCGGTCTTCATATTTATGATCTCACCAAATATGCAATCATCCAAAGATCTATACATGATGTTAGTAGCTTGGATGTCGAGATCTAGGCATTTCTCTTGTGCTTGAGTTAGATTCTCTTCATCCAACACATGAGAAAAGCCTACATCTACCATCCACCACATTTGAGGGCAAATAAGGTTAAAATTGCATATCATCCAATTTTTCCACCGTGCAAAGTGTATGCCATCAAAAATGTATGGACAATCAACAACTAGCCCATAAGTCACCATCCTCTCGGGTCGGTGAAGACCACAAATGAGAGACCTCGGCTCTGATACCACGTGTAGGCTTGAGATCACGGACTAGAGGGGGGTGAATAGTCCTTTCTAGAATTAATTACGCTGGCTTTTCGAAACAAATGCAGAATTGAAACTATCGGTTTAGCAAAGACTACACCCCTCTATCTAAGTTCACAAGCACCTTATAAAGATCCTAATTAGGCAACAAAGGTGTCGGGCTAGCTAGAGCTCACCTAATCAATTCTAGTAGCAAGGTCACATAAACCTATGCAACTATTATTTTAAGTAACGGGGGAGGTCCTACACAATCTAGTAAGCAAAAGCACAAAGCTCCTAAGCTTACTAGCAATGCTCAATAACAAGGCTACACAAGCCAAATTAGAGAGCGCAAATTACTTAGCTGCACAAACTAAGCAATGTGACTAACAAGGTTACTCAAACCGAATTAGTCACACAAGGGAGCTACTTCTATGCTACACGAGGAACAAGATAACTAGTAAGCTACACAAGCTAACTAATTATAAGAGCAACTACACATGCATAATGTAAATGAAGTAAATACAAGCTTGTGTAACGAGAATGCAAACCAATGGGAAGACAAGGATGACACGGTGATTTTTATCCCGAGGTTCACGTATTTGCCAACACGCTAGTCCTCATCGAGACAAGCTCCAAGGTTGCTGCTGGTCCTCTTTCAAGTGGTGACCGCAAGTCACACTCTCCCACATCGAGTGCTTACCACAAGCTCTAGCACTTGACCAGGCTGGACCACTTGTCGCCCTTCACGTCTTGCTCTACTAGAGTTGCTCTTCGTGGCTCCCGCGGGATGAGCACAATACCCCTCCCAATCTATTCTCCAGTACAACACACAAGCTTCTTGCATGCTTTGATGGAGACCACCACCAAGCTGTCTAGGAGGTGGCAACTTCCAAGAGTAACAAGCACCACTGGCTTGTAACTCGATCACCTAGTGCCAACACTTGCAATCACTCATGCACCGCACTAGAATCGCTCTCTCACTTAGCGGATATGATTAGCACTAATCACAAGTGTGTTGGAGGGCTCCCAAGCACTCTGACACAAGGACACTAAGTCCCCAAGGTGCTCAACCCCTCAAATGGCCGGCCACCACCTCTATTTATAGAGGGAGGCCTCAAACTAGCCGTTTAGACGCGTGCTGAAAATTGAACTATGGACAGTCCACCCTTATAGGCTCGGATTGTCTGCCCTTATGCTGAGACTAGCCATTAGGTGCTACAATAGTCGCCCTAGACAGTCCGCCCCTTGGGGCCCAGATAGTCTATCGTTCACCTAAAACTAGCCGTTAGAGTTCAAATGATACCTCTAGATAGTCTGGAAATTATAGGTGGACAGTCCACCATTCAAACCCGAGAACATTTCCTGAACCTATCCCGAACCTCTGTTCCTCAGAAATTAGACGGTGGACAGTCCACCATTGATTTCCAATAGCCTAGACATAGTTTTCAGCAACTCTACTCGCCACCAATTTTGGCCGGCGAACAGTCTGCCACCCATGCGCGGACAGTCCACCGTTCACTTGTCAAACCATGAATAGTGCAAGCATCGCATCCGATTTCTCCTTCTGATGCTACACCGTGTGGAGTCAGGTCGACTCCAGAGAGGGTCTAGAGAGGCAAAATTGTGACTTGACGTGTTCGGTCCAACGTGACCTGACGCGGTCAGTGTCCGGTCCTCTCTGGTCAGCCCAATAATGCCACGTCACCATACATCACCCACGAACGGTCGCAGGAGCGTCGCGTCCGATCACCAATAGGCGTAGCGTCTGGTCATCAAGACCAAGACCATGCCTCTCAGCCTACATTGATCGGACGCGCATGTCCTACCGAGGCCTGCGTCCGGTAACTTCCAGTGACCTCCTTTCGCCTCCGTTTCTTCAACGAGTTGATCCACTTCAACTAAAACTTCTTCTCCTTTGCAAATGTGCCAACACCACCAAGTGTACACCACCATGTTCAAGTGTGTTAGCATTTTCACAATCATTTTCCAAAGGATTAGTCACTCAATTCACCACTCCACTCGATCCTAGCAATGATACAAAGTTAGATCACTCGAGTGGCACTAGATGACCGATATGCAAACAAGTTTGCCCCTCCTGATAGTATGACCATCTATCCTAAACCCGGCCATGCACTTCTCAACACAACCTATGACCGGTGAAATGAAATGCCCTAGGTTATACCTTTGCCTTGCACATTCCATTCCATCTCCTCCATTGTTGATGCAACACATGCACCAACCAATCACCAAATGATATGATCCACTACATATCATCACGAGACCATATTGGTTCATCGATCTTGACTTCACTTGCTTTTCACCGTTGCCTTCATCCATTGGCACCAAATCTTGCTCAAGCTTCACCGCCACGCGGTCCATCGCTCCAAAGCCTCCAACTTGCCCTTCACGCTTGCAACCGGTCCATCAAGCCAAGTCTTTTCTTAATCTTCTCCACCTTAGTCACATGACTCTATGTCATGTCTCATATGCAATGAGCTCCTTCATCACATGTTTGAGCTTTGCACCAAGTTCAAGCCATCTAACCTCCATGGCATGTATTGCTCACACACTTGTACCTATGGACTAATCACATGTGTATCTCATTCAAACACATATTAGTCCACCTAAGGTTGCCACTCAATTACCAAAACCAAACAATTACCTTTCACAAGGGCTATCTTATTCATCTCTTCTTTTTTTCAGGCGAGCATCAGAGCACCCATTTTTTATATATCTCGGACACTTGTCCATTTTTTTCAACACTTTTTTCTTTTTTCTTCTTTTCATGAATAACTTTTGTATAGCCTTATGCTTCTTTTGACTGCAACAAAACTTTTAGAGATAGCAACAAGAATTTGGAGCATTTATTTGGTGGATATCCTATTGGGTATATTTGTGGTGTTCACTCCTAGTGTAAGAGTAAAACATTTTTAGGTGACTCTAGATGGAATGACATGTTTTTGCGCCTACCCCCAGTGTAGGAGTAGTGCATATGTGGGTGGTGTGTACGTGATCTTGAATTTAAGAGCATGACAAACCTCTCATAAGGGTCAACAAAGCTTGGCTAAACTCAATGTATTGCAAGCAGCATATAAGAGTGGAAGTTTTCCTAATCTAAATATCATATATGGCTCTAGTAGGAATTCAAGCTTTGTCATACAAGGAACTCATCATGTAGAATTTTTATATTTTTCAAAAGATAAATGTGGCAGAACCTCCTAAGTTATAGGGCCTACATGCACCTGTCACTGTCCGACGACCATTGACATCTATGCATATGTTTCTATGAACTTAAAAAGACTGTCGGGTGTCCTCAGGGAACCCCGAATCATCCACGATTTCCGAGCAGGATCACATTACAAAGTTATTGCAGTATTACAACATTTATTCAAATATCGACACCAGAGTAAAAACAGCGGAAGTCTTACGATAACATAGTTTACAAACCAGTTGTTTCAAACCTTACAAACTAAGTTCGATACTTTACAAACCATAGTATTAGTGGAGTGGCATAATTAACATATATATTACACACAAAATAAACATCCTGCCCAGGGATCACACATTTACTTCTCATCGTCAGAACAAACAATAGTCATGCAGCAAGATCCAAAACAGATCTGCTCATGAGGCTCACCTGCAACAAGGGTCAACGAACCCTGAGTACAAAAGTACTCAACAAGACTTAACCGAAATATTAACTGATAAACTAGGAATGCAGGCTCAGGGATTCAAGGTATAGCTTTACAATGATCAATGTCCTTTTGCGTAAAAGCTCTTTTAACAAAATTCTTATTATAGTAAACTTCATAAGGATTATATACAAAGCTGACACGATCCGTGTTGAGATCATGAAACTTTATATCCAACACCTTCATAAGCCTTATTCAAGTTCCAATTATTAATTCTACGATGATGAATAGTGAGTTGAGTCTCCATAACCGAGGAGCAACGACGATTCGAACCGATTAAACAACCCAGCTGGGAATTCCAAACCACACGACATATGCAGGTCCCTGACCTACATATACCAACCGACCCTTGGATCCTCTAAAACAAGAACGGGTCCGCGCCACCCGAGAATACAGTACTCCACCAATCCAGCCCATTGCCACGTGGGTACACACTATTCCCGCCATCTCTCCACTCCCAGTGCGCGAGTAGCCATTCTCATAATAGAATCGCCAAGTTCAGGCTTACCGGAGTATGTGGTTAGTACTACAAATTCTCACCTCATGCAATTCAACAACGGACGTGCCTTAATCGACACAGGCGGAAAGACCCCGCTCACAAGACCTCCATGTCTTGTGGCTCACACACACCGAGTCCGCCCAGTCTAGATTTATTACTCCACATTCCCATATCACATGCCAACATAATTAACCAATGTCCCATTTGAAACTTGCAGGTGGTAGGTAGTCACCCGACTTTCATCGTTCTACGCATAGCTAAGCAAAACTAGGCATATACGAATTTAAAACTGGTAATATGGTAAATATGGAATAACAAGGGTGGTAATGCACCAATTAGGCTTTTACTTAACTCCTAATCACTTAATGTAGTAACGGAAAGCAAAAGCGAAATTAATTTGTAAAACACAAGGTAGGGTTGTATGCATCCGGGGCTTGCCTTCGTTGACGGAAAAGTCCGGTTCCTGCGACGTTACACAAGTATTCGATTCGACCTCAACAGACGGATTAACCTCCTCAATAGCTTGATTAACTACCATGTTTTCACCTTCATTCACTACACGTAATAACAATGCCATGTTTAACATGATGCGGAATACGAAATATGATGCTCGATGATGGATACAAAAATTAACAATTTGAATACAACTTTCCTTCGCGGTACAGTTGCAAGTCAAACAAACTAAATCTCTTTCGTAACACATACATCAACTACCAAGGATCATTATCAACAAATGACCCAAGGTCATCACTCAATCCAAAATTACAAACAAAACCTAAATCACTAAAGGTTACTATTTTCTTTTATGAATTAATTATTTAATTCAAAATTATGAAATAAATCAACTTATTCTAATTGAGCTCAAAATTTTAGTAAATGTTCATTACATGATAACTAAGTGGCAAAACAAATTTCATAATTTTTGGACAATTCGATAAGCCTAGAAAAATCATGGAAATCCATTTATTAATAAATTGAGCAATTTTTATCACATTCAAAAATTACTGAAAAACATTATTTCATGTTTTTATTAAATACTTTACATCACAGAGAAGTCACACAAAAATTTTCAAAATTTTTGGAGCTCTAAATAAATCTACACAAAAATAACAAAAACAGACACTATTCATTCAAATCTGAAAATAGAAAAATCCATTTGAACGCTGAGTCACTGACAACCCGACCCCACCTGTCATCCCTAACCTCCGACGTTGACCATGGCAGCGACGGCTCTGACTAGCGATTCCTCGCCGACGGTGAGATCACCGGCGACGGCAAGGGTACTAACATGATCACTACGTCACCGCGCATCGATCTATGGCACTAACGCGACCAATTACGGACCGAACCGAGCACTACGCCGACCATGGCGAACGCGGTGGCACGGCAGTGCTACGCCGGCGGTGTGAGACCTGTGAAGCTAAAACGGATGGCACAGGAAGCATCAGCAGCTCACCCCAAACGCGACTGAGTAGAGCACAAGGCCGGAGGAGCAACGGAGAGGTGGGTCGACGTTCCGAGCAAGCACGGCGGAGCTGATCGCGTCGGTGACGATGTTCCAGAAGTTGTGGTGGTCAAAACGAGAAACAAATGGGTCATGGAGTACCACAGCATCACGGCGAAGATGAAGCAAGACTCAGCAGGGGCAGAGGTGTACCGTGGAGCTCTGGCCACGGCGAAGCGCTCGCGACGGGGACGCTGCCGGCCGCGAGGAAGAAGAGCGCACACCGCGAGTTTCTGGTGAAGACAAGCCACAAGGACTGGTTTGCTGGACGCGCAAGGAACTAGCGGAGCTGGGACACACTTTGCTGCGATGGCGTGGGCGCTGGTTCGACGGCAAAAGCTCGACGGAGCTGCGGCGGCGGTGACTGGAAAACAGAGGAAAGGAGCGGGGGCAAACGGCGACGGCCAGGGCTAAATAGAGTGGCTCAGAGGCACAAGGAAGCCATGCAGGAGACTTCTCCGCGCCAGCGCGAAGCCGAGGACATCCACGCGTGCACCTGGAAGCTAACCGAAGGTCGCTGACGGTGTAGCTACGGCGGTGAACACTGTTTACAGTACTTACAAGTTTGCCATTCGCCAAAATTCACAAATTACTCTCAAATTTTCATAACAACTTAAAATTCTCCAAAAACAAAAGTTGTTCAAAATCAAAAGTTCTACAACTTTGCTTTTATAACCATCTTCTAATTCGGTCTAGTTTTTGAAATGAACTTTTGAATTTAAAAGGGGAAAATTAACGAATTACGCCTTTTCAAATTACTCCAAATTTTTCTAAACAACTTGAAAAACTCCAAAAATAAACTTTGCTTAACTTGTCAAGAACTACACTTTTGCTTTAAGGCTCAACCCCAAAATATGCTTAGATTTTGAAATGGATTTTTAGGGTAGGGTTTAAATGCTGAAAAGCGGGGTTTTCTGAAAAAATTCAATTCCAACCAAATTTTGAACTTGAGTCAAACAATACAATTCAACACTCATAACACAAATGTAAACTTGTTTTAGTGAATGCATATCAAAGTTTGCAATATGACCAAATGCCTTGCAATGCATATGATGACAATGCCATGTTTTTAATATTTAAACACCCGAGGTGTTACAATCTTTCCCCCTAAAAGAAATCTCGCCCCGAGATTCAAAGCCATAGAGTAAGTAATGGAAAAGGAAATGTGTCAGTCCAAAAACATCCAAAACTTGCCTATAAAACAGCTGAGGTTCCTTTTTACAAAACACAATTTGTAGCAACCGAGTACAACTAACACTACTCTATTCTATATTGACGCTAGAAACTCTGGAAACTTTTCTAACAAGTAATCTTCTGATTCCCAAGTAGCTTCCTCTTCTGAATGTTGATTCCATTGTATTTTATAGAACTTGATTGTCTGTCTTCGAGTAACACGATCTTTCTGATCTAACACTCGGATAGGATATTCGGAATAAGTTAAATCCGGTTCTAGTTCCACTCCTTCAACTTCAACATTCTGTTCAGGCACTCGGAGACACTTCTTCAATTGAGAAACATGGAACACATCATGCATAGCTACGAGATGTTCAGGTAACTTCAAGCGATATGCCACTTTTCCATACCTCTCCAAAATTTGATACGGTCCAATGTATCGGGGTGCCAACTTTCCTTTAACACCAAAATGGGTAACTCCCTTCATTGGTGATACTTTCAGATATACAAAATCTCCTTTGTTAAATATCAATGGCCTCCGCCTTCTATCCGTATAACTCTTTTGGCGGGACTGAGCTATCTTCACATTACTCTATATTTGCCTAACCTTGTCTTCTGTTTCTTTCACAAGGTCAACTCCGAAGAATCTTCTTTCTCCAGGCTCAGACCAACTCAATGATGTTCTGCATCTACGACCATAGAGTGCTTCAAATGGAGCCATTCTAATGCTTTCCTGATAACTATTGTTGTATGAGAACTTGGCCAAAGGTAAGCATTCATCCCACTTATTGGAATAGTTAAGGACACAACACCTTAACATATCTTCAAGTACTTGATTAACTCTTTCAGTCTGTCCATCAGTCTACGGATGATAAGCTGTACTATATAGAAGTTTGGTACCCAATGAAGAATGCAATTGTTTCCAAAAATTGGAGACAAACTGTGTACCCCTATCTGACACTATGGTCTTTGGTACACCATGCAAACTCATGATTCTTGCTAAGTACATTTTGGCATATTGGATCATAGGATATATTGTCTTGACTGGAAGAAAATGCGCTGACTTAGTGAGTCGATCTACAATAACCCATACTAAGTCAAATCCCTTTGATGTCCTAGGTAGACCAACAATAAAGTCCATACTTATGTCCTCCCACTTCCAAGATGGAATAGGTAATGGTTGTAACTCACCAGCAGACCTCAAATGTATAGCTTTCACCTTTTGACAAGTATCACACTTTGCTATATATCTAGCAATCTCTATCTTCATCTTAGTCCACCAGAATCTTTGCTTCAAGTCATGGTACATCTTGTTACTTCCTGGATGGATAGATAACCTAGTAGCATGTGCCTCATCTAGAATTGACTGCCGCAACTCAGGAACTTTTGGTACCACCAGGCGATCCTTGAACCACAACACATCTTCATCATCTATGCTAAAGCATTCCGCTTTTCCATTCTTGACTCTTTCCTTGATATGGGCTATACCCTTGTTTTCCTTCTGAGCAGCAATAACTTGATCTCGAATAGTGGCTTCAACAATTATGTTGGTCAAACTTTCTTATTGAATTACTTCTACATTCAACTTTTCCATTTCTTGACATAAATTCAAACCCATTGTTCTCACTGTTAGACAATTGCAATAACTTTTGCGACTGAGGGCATCTGCAACCACATTTGCTTTACCAGGGTGATAATGTACTTCCAAATCATAATCCTTAATTAGTTCTAACCATCTTCTTTGTCGCATGTTCAACTCTGACTGAGTAAAGATATACTTTAAGCTCTTGTGGTCTGTATACATATGGCATGTATTACCAAGCAGGTAATGCCGCCAAATCTTCAGAGCATGAACCACAGCTGCTAACTCCAAGTCATGGGTCAGATAGTGTTCTTCATGTTGCTCAAGTTGCCTAGATACATAGGCAATGACTCGGCCTTCTTGCATCAACACACATCCAATACCAATACCTGAAGCATCACAATAAACATCAAATGGCTTCTCGATATCAGGTTGGGCTAATACTGGTGCAGTGGTTAACAGTCTCTTCAAAGTCTAGAAAGCCTCCTCACAATCAGATGACTAGACAAACTTAACTTGGTTCTTCAACAATTCAGTTATGGACTTTGATATTTTTGAGAAATCTGGAATAAACCGACGGTAATGCCCCGCCAATCCCAGAAAACTCCGAACTTGATGAACTGTGGCTGGCGGTTTCCAATCAAGCACATCCTTCACTTTGCTAGGATCAACTGCAACTCCTTCGGCTGACAAGACATGTCCAAGAAATTGCACTTCCTTAAGCCAAAAATCACACTTGCTGAACTTGGCATATAGTTGATGTTCTCTCAAACGGGTCAGAATAATTCTAAGATGTTCCGCATGTTCTTTCTTATTCTTGGAATATACTAAAATGTCATCAATAAACACCACTACAAACTTGTCTAGCTCAGGCATGAATACTGAGTTCATTAGATACATGAAATGAGCTGGAGCATTTGTCAAACCAAAAGACATTACCAAGTATTCATATAATCCATATCTTGTGGTAAATGCCGTTTTGGGAATATCTTCAGGCTTTATCTTGATTTGGTGATATCCTGATCTCAAATCTATCTTGGAGAAAACTTTGGCTCCAGCCAATTGATCAAAAAGCAAATCTATCCGAGGTAATGGATACTTATTCTTGATGGTCACTTCATTCAATGGACGATAGTCAACACATAACCTCAGGGTCTCATCTTTCTTTTTCACAAAAATTGCCGGACATCCCTAAGGTGAGGAACTAGGTTGGATAAACCCTTTCTCAATCAATTCTTGTAACTGAGTCTTCAACTCAGCCAATTCCTTAGGTGGCATCCTATAAGCTCTTCGAGAAATCGGAGCTGTTCCAGGTTATAACTCTATATTGAACTGTACATCCCTATCGGGTGGTAGACCGGGTAAATCCTCAGGAAACACATCCGGAAATTCACACACTACCAGAATATCTCTAATCTCTTTGACAGCAGTTGCACAAATCTTGCCCACTGTTCTTCTTAGAGTTGGAAGTTGGATGAGAAGTTGAGAATTACTATCAGGCAAACTCACCCTTAAGGTCCTATTCAAAGCATCTATAACAGCCTTATGCTGATACATCCAATTCATTCCCAAGATTACATCTATATCCTGATCCTTAAGGATAATCATGGTAGTGGGAAAAATATGCCCACCCAGGTTTATGGGTACCTGGTATACCATTTCCTTAGTACACAGACGTCCCCCGGGCGACTGTATAAAGAAACTTTCCTTTGTTGCCCCAATTAAAATTTCATGCTTCACGACAAATGTTCTATTGATGAATGAATGCAATGCGCCAGAATCAAAAAGTATAACTGCAGGGTGATTGGCAACAGGAAACATACCCATCATCACCGGCTCCCCTTCCGGAATTTCTCCAGCTTGAATATAGAACACCCGTCCTGTCTTCCTCTCATCTTTGCCCATCTGAGCATTTTGATTGGGATTCTTGTTTGGTGCCTGACCCTGTTGTTGATTGGCAGGGGTCTTCTGATAATTTTGATTAGCCTGCCTAGGATATGGACATTCCCTGGAGAAATGACCAGTCCTTCCACAATTGTAACACGGATAGTTGTGACCCTAGGATGTTGGAGCATTGCCACCAGGAGCATTGGTTGACTGTGAATTCGGATATGTTATAGCAGGACGGACATTTGACTGTTGCCTAGCTTGGAACTACGGCGGACGATAAGGAGGACGATTATGATATACTGGATGATAAATCACCCTCTGCCTCTTCTGATGTCCCCCAAAGGATCCAGACGGCACACTCTTTTTCTTTTTTAGCTCCTTATGCTGCCGATACTTTGACTCTGAAGCAATTGCAATATTTACTGCCTCATGATAAGTAACATTGGTACAAGTGGTCATCATAGTCTGCAACTTGGTATTCAGGCCTCTCATAAACCACCTCTTCTTCTTGGCATCAGTATTGACATGTTCGGATGCATATTGGGACAGATGATTAAATCTTCCCACATACTGCATCACGGTTTGATCTCCTTGTTTTAAAGCAAGGAATTCATCTAGCTTCATAGCCATCACTCCTTCAGGGATATAATGGGCTCTGAAGGCTGTATGAAACTCAGCCCAAGTTATTGGAATGCCAACTGGTTGCATAGCCACTAAGTTTGCCCACCAAGCACTTGCTGCTCCTCTAAGTTGCTGGGCGGCAAACGCCGATTTCTGATACTCTGTGCATGGAATAAGGTCAAATGTCTGCTCCATGGTTCGAAGCCAGTCATCAGCCTCCAATGGTTCATCTGCCTTGGTGAACACCGGGGGTCTTGTGTCTATGAAATCAACATATGTGGCCTCCTGTCTGTTATGGTGGCGTCCATGGTTTCCGTACATCTGATTCTGATTACTCTGAGCCATCTCATGAAGCAAATGAGAATTTTCAGCCATCACATTAACAAGTGCAGTTATAGCATCAGCTAAATTTGTTGGAACTGGTGGCAGATCTGGAATACCATCCTCATCTTGTGAAGTTCTCGGAATAAACGAACCCCGCGTACGACGCATCTGCTCATAACAAACCAAACTTTATTCACATGTCTTTATTGAATTGTACCAAAGCTTACTCTAGACACATTACATAGAGTTTACTAATGTACAAACAAACCTGCGAGTATGACAACAAAACTACGTAACTTAACTAGAGATACTGTTGTACAACTCTACTCTTTTCCTCCATTTCTTCAAACTTCAGGCTCGGTATCCATTCCGAAATTATTATCGCCTTCATCATCACTTTCATCGATCATTACTAATTCTTCAGGATCTTCTTTCTCTTCCTCTCTCGATTCATCATCATCGGCAAGGATGACACCGGGGTCCATGGCATCAGTCTGAGGCTCATGATTTGGATTTAGTAGATTGCTAAGCCTATGAACTTCCTCATGTAGATAAGTATTATGTTCTTCTAAATCTTCTACATAGAATTCTAACTCATGAGTTCTAGCTCTAGCTACATTTTCCCTCTGCCAAGCTTCATTTCTTCCCTCCACCGTACGAACCAACATATGTTTGCAGTTCCTATGTGCGGTGGTGAGATGCCTCAATTGACCCTGTAATTCTCCTATTTGTATAACATCCAAAGCCCTATCTCTAGTAGATTGTGCTAACTCTATAGAAACCCTCAGTATCTCAGCCTGGGGATCAGGCCTAGTACTGCTACTGCTAGCACCATCATTTCTAGGGGCAAGTTGATGACGAGGAACTCCTTTGGGTCCGGTGGACTTACGGGGCATCATCTTGGCACGAGCCATACTGTAGGAAGCCAATTTAATCCAAGTGAGACCATTTGATCAAAATCCAAAAAGTAGCTAAGATGGATTACATTCCTCAAACCAGACTCGCTACTCACTCCAGACTAAGAGTTGAAGGAAGTAACGAGTGAATTATTCATGATGCATGAATCGTTCTTACGAACAAAAACATCAAAGTTTATAATGCACATAAACAACATTTATTTTTATATAGGGCATAGTAAGATTACTACTCCACCACACAAAACCTTTTTAATCAAATATGGAATGGTGAGAAAGAAATAAGATAAGTCAGAAGCAATTTGGACCAAATTATCAAGTTAAATTTAGTCATCCCAAATCATTTTGAAGTTTTTGTAAAACAATACAACAAAAACCTTGTAACGATCGCTCCGATACCATTCTGTGGCAGAACCTCCTAAGTTATAGGGCCCACATGCACCTGTCACTGTCCGACGACCATTGACATCTATGCATATGTTTCCATGAACTTAAAAAGACTGTCGGGTGTCCTCGGGGAACCCCGAATCATCCATGATTTCCGAGCAGGATCACATTACAAAGTTATTGTAGTATTACAACATTTATTCAAATATCGACACCAGAGTAAAAACAGCGGAAGTCTTACGATAACATAGTTTACAAACCAGTTGTTTCAAACCTTACAAACTAAGTTCGATACTTTACAAACCATAGTATTAGTGGAGTGGCATAATTAACATATATATTACACACAAAATAAACATCCTACCCAGGGATCACACATTTACTTCTCATCGTCAGAACGAACAATAGTCATGCAGCAAGATCCAAAACAGATCTGCTCATGAGGCTCACCTGCAACAAGGGTCAACGAACCCTGAGTACAAAAGTACTCAACAAGACTTAACCGAAATATTAACTGATAAACTAGGAATGCAGGCTCAGGGATTCAAGGTATAGCTTTACAATGATCAATGTCCTTTTGCGTAAAAGCTCTTTTAACAAAATTCTTATTATAGTAAACTTCATAAGGATTATATACAAAGCTGACATGATCCGTGTTGAGATCATGAAACTTTATATCCAACACCTTCATAAGCCTTATTCAAGTTCCAATTATTAATTCTACGATGATGAACAGTGAGTTGAGTCTCCATAACCGAGGAGCAACGACGATTCGAACCGATTAAACAACCCAGCTGGGAATTCTAGACCACATGACATATGCAGGTCCCTGACCTACATATACCAACCTACCCTCGGATCCTCTAAAACAAGAACGGGTCCGCGCCACCCAAGAATACAGTACTCCACCAATCCAGCCCATTGCCACGTGGGTACACGCTATTCCCGCCATCCCTCCACTCCTAGTGCGTGAGTAGCCATTCTCGTAATAGAATCGCCAAGTTCAGGCTTACCGGAGTATGTGGTTAGTACTACAAATTCTCACCTCATGCAATTCAACAACAGACGTGCCTTAATCGACACAGGCGGAAAGACCCCGCTCACAAGACCTCCATGTCTTGTGGCTCACACACACCGAGTCCGCCCGGTCTAGATTTATTACTCCACATTCCCATATCACATGCCAACATAATTAACCAATGTCCCATTTGAAACTTGCAGGTGGTAGGTAGTCACCCGACTTTCATCGTTCTACGCATAGCTAAGCAAAACTCGGCATATACAAATTTAAAACTGGTAATATGGTAAATATGGAATAACAAGGGTGGTAATGCACCAATTAGGCTTTTACTTAACTCCTAATCACTTAATGCAGTAACGGAAAGCAAAAGCGAAATTAATTTGTAAAACACAAGGTAGGGTTGTATGCATCCGGGGCTTGCCTTCGTTGACGGAAAAGTCCGGTTCCTGCGACGTTACACAAGTATTCGATCCGACCTCAACAGACGGATTAACCTGCTCAATAGCTTGATTAACTACCACGTTTTCACCTTCATTCACTACACGTAATAACAATGCCATGTTTAACATGATGCGGAATACGAAATATGATGCTCGATGATGGATACAAAAATTAACAATTTGAATACAACTTTCCTTCGCGGTACAGTTGCAAGTCAAACAAACTAAATCTCTTTCGTAACACATACATCAACTACCAAGGATCATTATCAACAAATGACCCAAGGTCATCACTCAATCCAAAATTACAAACAAAACCTAAATCACTAAAGGTTACTATTTGCTTTTATGAATTAATTATTTACTTCAAAATTATGAAATAAATCAACTTATTCTAATTGAGCTCAAAATTTTAGTAAATGGTCATTACATGATAACTAAGTGGCAAAACAAATTTCACAATTTTTGGACAATTAAATAAGCCTAGAAAAATCATGGAAATCCATTTATTAATAAATTGAGCAATTTTTATCACATTCAAAAATTACTGAAAAACATTATTTCATATTTTTCTTAAATACTTTACATCACAGAGAAGTCATACAAAAATTTTCATAATTTTTGGAGCCCTAAATAAATCTACACAAAAATAACAAAAACAGACACTATTCATTCAAATCTGAAAATAGAAAAATCCATTTGAACGCTGAGTCACTGACAACCCGACCCCACCTGTCATCCCTAACCTCCGACGTTGACCATGGCAGCGACAGCTCTGACCAGCGATTCCTCGCCGACGGTGAGATCACCGGCGACGGCAAGGGTACTAACATGATCACTACGTCACCGCGCATCGATCTATGGCACTAACGCGACCAATTACGGACCGAACCGAGCACTACGCCGACCATGGCGGACACGGTGGCACGACAGTGCTACACCGGCGGTGTGAGACCTGTGAAGCTAAAACGGATGGCACAGGAAGCATCAGCAGCTCACCCCAAACGCGACTGAGTAGAGCACAAGGCCGGAGGAGCAACGGAGAGGTGGGTCGACGTTCCGAGCAAGCACGGCGGAGCTGATCGTCGTCGGTGACGATGTTCCGGAAGCTGTGGTGGTCAAAACAAGAAACAAATGGGTCATGGAGTACCACAGCATCACGGCAAAGATGAAGCAAGACTCAGCAGGGGCAGAGGCGTACCGTGGAGCTCTGGCCATGGCGAAGCGCTCGCGACGGGGACGCTGCCGGCCGTGAGGAAGAAGAGCGCGCACCGCGAGTTTCCGGTGAAGACAAGCCACAAGGACTGGTTTGCTGGACGCGCAAGGAACTAGCAGAGCTGGGACATGCTTTGCTGTGATGGCGTGGGCGCTGGTTCGACGGCAAAAGCTCGACGGAGCTGCAGCGGCGGTGACTGGAAAACAGAGGAAAGGAGCGGGGGCAAACGGCGACGGCCAGGGCTAAATAGAGTGGCTCAGAAGCACAAGGAAGCCACGCTGGAGACTTCTCCATGCCAGCGCGAAGCCGAGGACGTCCACGCACGCGCCTGGAAGCTAACCGAAGGTCGCCGGCGGTGTAGCTACGGCGGTGAACACTGTTCACAGTACTTACAAGTTTGCCATTCGCCAAAATTCACAAATTACTCTCAAATTTTCATAACAACTCAAAATTCTCCAAAAACAAAAGTTATTCAAAATCAAAAGTTCTACAACTTTGCTTTTATAACCATCTTCTAATTCGGTCTAGTTTTTGAAATGAACTTTTGAATTTAAAAGGGGAAAATTAACGAATTACGCCTTTTCAAATTACTCCAAAATTTTCTAAACAACTTGAAAAACTCAAAAAATAAACTTTGCTTAACTTGTCCAGAACTACACTTTTGCTTTAAGGCTCAACCCCAAAATATGCTTAGATTTTGAAATGGATTTTCAGGGTAGGGTTTAAATGCTGAAAAGCGGGGTTTTCTGAAAAAATTCAATTCCAACCAAATTTTGAACTTGAGTCAAACAATACAATTCAACACTCATAACACAAATGTAAACTTGTTTTAGTGAATGCATATCAAAGTTTGCAATATGACCAAATGCCTTGCAATGCATATGATGACATGCCATGTTTTTAATATTTAAACACCCGAGGTGTTACAATAAATCTCTGGAACTCTAATATCACTTGGAACAAGATAAATAAAGCTCAGACCTTTTCATATCATATCTGTCAATTACCTATACTAAGATGAAGCATATGCTACCCACGAGTTTTAAGTTCAGAGTAAATTCTCATATCAAAAGAGTCGTATCCAAAACTTAGGAGAATTCAAGGCTAAAAACTAGGTACTTGAAAGGAATTATAATAGAGCAACTATTCATCATTTCTATTTCAAGGGATTATCTTTAGAGTCCTTTTTATTCACCTCTTAAAAACAGAAAACTAGACACTTTTATTTCATTCTCACTTTTTTAGATCACACATTACTAATATATATATGTAAGACAAAGATAAATTTTTATTTTGCTTTTAGTTATGCATCTTTTTTTAACAAATGTAGAGCAAACTTAAGGATAACAAACGGGAAGAAATACTTAACTAGATACACGGGGGATGCTCCTCCCCAAGCTGGATGTTGTCATGGTCGAATGTTGAAAGTTAAGTGATCCTTCTCAGAGCATGTTTGTCAGGGGATGTCCTTCTCGTCCATGAATGGAGTGAGATGAAGACTATCGAGTGAACTTACTCTTGATTATGTGTCGTCCTACAAAATACTAACAAAAATACCAAAATTTGTGGAACGGATTAGGATAAAAGGATTAGCGGTCCGCCATTTGAAGATTAGTTGTTCTTGAGGTTTACAAATATTTTTGAAGCGACATAATTCTAGCAGGATGTCTTTCTAGTATTTTTAGATTTTCTATTTTATAATATGTAGAACAAAAAACATGTATGCATAGTATTTTTTATTTTTATGCCACCATAGTGAATATTCCCATGGATTTTTACACACCGTAGATTTATTCACATTGGGCTTTATGATGCAATGATGAAAAGTAGTCATGAAACTTTTTATCTTTCTTTTATTAACACAATGTAAATACAGAGAAGTAAATATGCTAAAGTGAAAATAATTCATGCAATGCAGGAAAGTAAATATGGATAACTACCGATATTACCTCATGGTGAGGGTTTGGATTTTTAAGTCCTTTGGACAGGACTTTACTAGAGAAGAGTCCTTTATTCTTTAGGTGCATCATCTGGTCTTAGCAATGGAGACTCAGATGGCTGCACTTCCGATGATGATGTTACCTTCTCTTTCCATACCTGCTTAGACTATGGGTTTGACTTAGCCGGAGTAGGTTTATCTTTCACAGGCGCTTCAAGTTCTTCACCTTCCTCCCATTCATTCCATAGGGGTTGGTTCCTTTCATGTCAGGATGATCAATGTCTCCTCCTAGAGTGACTCTTCTTTGGCTATTCATAAGTAGTATAACTATTAAAATAACAACGTATCTTTTCTCTAGGGAATTGGAAGTGGATTTTTCCAAATCCAACATAGATGATCGCTTTAGTGGTGTTGAGGAACGGTCTTCCAAGGATGATGGGTGTATCATCTTCTTCTTCTCCCATGTCCAGGACCATGAAATCGGCAGGGGCAAACTGATCATGTATTCTTACCATGACATCTTTAGCTATCCCCTCTAGAAATCAGATTGATTGGTCCGCCATCTGCAATTGCATGTATGTAGGGAACAAATGTTCGTTACCAAATAAATATTCATACATTACCTTGGACATTATATTGACACCTGATCTAATATCACAGAAGGTCTTGTGGAAGATTCTTTGTCCAATGGTACACTCGATCGTTGGTATGCCTAGATCATCCTTCTTAGCAAGGAATGGTGAAGGAGGAGGTAGTCGTACTCTGATCGAAGTGTGTTGATCATGTTGACTAATTCTTCTTGTGGTTGACTGGTCTTGTTCTTCCTCCTTCTTTGGTTGTTCTTCTTCTTGGTCAATATTGTCTCTTCGGGTAGGTATGCCTTTTGTGGATGACTAGGAGATTGTAAGATGCGGTTCTAGAAAGAGAACTTCTCCTTTTTATCCTTAATTATGAAACAGATCTTGACACTATCCACATGGATGATGGCCTTCATGGTGCTTAGGAAAGGTTGGCCTAGGATGATAGGTGCCCTTTCATCTCCACCTGTTTCCAAAATCACAAAGTCTACGGGCACATATGATTGTCCCACTCAAACAATGGCATCTTCAAGGACTCCCTTAGGGTAGTAAAGTGACTGATCTACAAGCTACAAACGTATATTTGTGTACAACAAAGTATGTCCATTAATTTTATCATAGATTACCTTCAGCATGACGTTGACACTTGCTCTGAAGTCACAGATAGCTTCTTGTGAGGTCCAATGGTGATGGGGATGATAGGTCTCCCTAGATCGCTCTTCTTATTAGGCAAGGTGTAGTCTATCCACATTCCCATTGATGGCTCCGTGTAGTAGTAAGCTGCATTATGAATATCGACAAGATTTGCAGTTTCTAGATCTTCTAGCTACCCTAGAATCTTACCTTTGTCGGACGGAGGAACAACAGCCGCCAGCTGAGCTATTTGTGATTATATCATTTTATTAAAGCTTTGCTAGTTCTTAGTGGCATAAGCAAAGCTATCCATTCTGTTATTTATATCAATATATTAAATCAACGGTCAAATACATAAAACATTTGTCATTGCATTTTAGTAGTAACAAATAGATTATCAGATTCTATTAACAATTATTCCAATATAAACACATGTGCTGCTCATATAGGAAGCAATAGCGACAAGGGTAATGAAAAGCCATGAGATACCACGAAGTGGTGAGAAGTAGAGCGTCGGCACACCATGGAGGTTAATTTATCAAGCACCGAGGAACGATGTTCAGACAAGTACAACTAAGTAGCGATGAGATGTTCAGGGTCGGGTGCCTAGCGGCTAGTATGGATCACTTAAGGGCAATGACAAGGGCATGAGATGATTCCCCAAAATTTGTTCATGTGGCGGTCCAACGCATGATTTAGGTAGCGAAGAGGACATCGACGTCAGCAAGAAATCGGTAGCGTATAGCCTCGCAGTGGGCGAGGTAGGGGAAGAAACGCGTGAGGAAGGTCACCAACCCGTCCAAAGTCTAGTGTCGCAAATCCTTGAGCTTCGCCTCGGTAACAACGACGATGGCGCTGGCCTCCCTGTCGGGGCAAGTAGGCATCCTATTGAGGTTGTAGAGGATGATGGTGTTGATGATCATGATGATGATGGAGATAGGGTCAACAAAACTGAAGCAAAAGACGCCGTCGTAGAGGAAGAGTACCACCATGTAGGGCATCAACCTGATGTTGAACCACTCTAGTACCTAGCTTGTAGGATTGGATCTTGACAAGGAGACATGATGTGGAATCAAGTGTTCATGGGGCCTAGGGTACTCACACTCGAAGCTAGGCTAGTAGATCTAATGATCCATTAACAAAAATATGTTGATAAATTATTTTTATTTGGTCCCTAATATATTGGATAGAATGTTAAAGAGGGGTTCTATGTATTGCGACTATGACTGTATTTTTTGACACATTTGAAAGATAGTTCTCTATTCTACTTCTATGTGCTTTGTGATAAAATGACTAAAATCATGTGGTCTCCCCATGTACGATAGTGCATTGTTTCATCTGACCTATTGAATGGAACCATAATAGGATTTTTCATATGCATATTGTTGGTCTATGATGAAACATGAGAGAGGTGGGAGTGGAGAGAAAGAGGGCTAAATAAGTGAGTGGTCAGAATCCCCCTTCACCTTCCCACTCTCCCCCTTTTATAAGAGAGGTGGGAGGGAGGTTTCCATTATTCCCCTAGCGGGGCTTGCATTTACAAAAGAGTCTCTTGGGGCAACAAATGTCCATAAACATTGTCTCAAAGACCCATATACTATGTAATTAGGCTACAAACACACCAATTTAGGTGCTTAACATATGATACACCCCCAATATATATGCTACTTTACTAAATTCTGAGCCTAAGACGAGTTAGTCAATTATGATGTGCTAATGATTTTTTATTTCTTGAATGAAGGCAATATTTAAATATTTTGACAGTGCTATTCATATTTCTGCAAATGGTGTGATAAATATAATTTATTTCTTTAGCTTAATTTGGTATCTATTCATATCTATTATGCGATACGGTAATTTGTTTTTTGCATTACTACTTATAAATAGTACGACGTGTCAGGCCTAACCCAAGAACAACTTTGGTTTCAGTTGTTCTAAATGGCCTAACAATGACCTAATGATTCTGATTTTTCCAAACAAGCAGGTCTGACGTAGGAGAGACATGAGTGACAGAGGGTGAAATGATTAGGGTTTGGATAGTTTTCTTTCATGGGCATGGACATACTAGCTTTGTCAGCCGCCGCACCCTGAAAACGCTGCCCGCGCAGCTCTTGCCTCGTGCCGCCCCCTAGGGCCCTCTCCTTCTTCCTCTCCGGTGCGTCAGCCAGAGATAAGAAGGATATGAGACCTATCTCTTTTCCACAGCTTTTATATCTAGTTGCTTAGAGTTTAGTTCAAATAAATCTACCAATGAAATCAGATGATTCTCGATCGGGATCTTGTTTCCTATGATGATTTCAATGATTGCCACGATGAGATTGTTGTTGCAGGCGTCGATTTCATCAGTAGATGGCTAATTTGTGGCCATTATCTACAAGGGGAGGGGGTGCACCTAGGCACTACCAATGAGGACAATTACTCCGGTCATCAATCTCATCGTCGATGGTCACAGAGAGGAAATCAAGGATTGGAGGTGATCAATCTGCATCCTATGTTGTACTCGACGAAGCAACTCTCGATATTCTTTCATCGACTTAGATGCATTTTAGATTGGTTCCAAAATATTGGATCTTGTGGCATGTCTAATGTTTTGGGGTTGGTTGTGTGATTAAACATGGCTCTGTTCATCTAGAGCATCGTTTGTATCAAAGAAAGCCACTGGGGAAGAAGACGATGGAAGAATCTGGATAGAATATTATGCATTTTTTATTTTTTATTTTTTCATGCATAATTTGCAGATGTACTATGAGTCTTAACATAAATGCCTCCCTTCGTAAAAAGAAAATGATTAGGGTTTGGGAATGTAGGACAAAGAGCGTGGGCAAGGAGCATTGTCTAGTTATATACATAAAGGCGGGGTAATAAGCTTAGTCAGGCCAACCATTATATCGGGTTGTGCCTGTGCCACAACGGGCCTATCGGATATATGGGCTTGGGGTACCCTCACCGACCATATATCTGTCTCGTCATTTAATCTGGCGGGTAGAGGACGTCGAAGGATGTAGCCCATGAAGACTAGATGAATCTATCAGCTTGGAGATCACGACGTATCAAGGATGTCCGGCGCCATTGTATCAATGGTAGGATAGAACCGATGTGTTGCGCCTTCCGTGTAACAAACTAGGAATCTAATCTATTAGCCGATCACCCTCATTATAACCCTACCCCCCTCTACCTATATAAAGGAGGGTAAGGACCCTACGATCTGGATCGACTCCACCATCTCATTCCATTCCATCTACTATGTAGCTAGGAGCAACAACCCTCATAACCGATCATATAAATACAAGAAGAGCAGCACCACCAACTGGACTAGTGTTTTACGTGCCACCATGGCCTGAACTAGTATAAATCCTTATGTCTCATGTGCTACCATCTAATTTCTCTTACGCAAATTCGTTGCTAGGCATTGCCGAAGCATATAAAAGTAATGGAGATACAAAAGAGAGAGGGGGTACAAAGATTATACCAAACCACGCTCTTGACACAATCGGGAATCCAAGCGAAGCCTACTTGCCTCCCTCTAGACCTAGCCTAACTAGTTATGCCCTAGAATATGATGGAGCTCTGAGGATGATTAGGGTTTCTGTCTTCTCAAATGACTTGATGCCTCAGGGGGGTGGCAGGGGCTGGTATATATAGGCCGAAGCATCCATCGTGAGCCCTTGTATCAAACCGACTTAAAGAACGGCGTAGATGAAACCTAGGAGGCGATGGAGAACTAACATAACAATGGAGGATGACATGTGGGTCATGGGGGGCCGGGCCGCTTATAGGTGGGGCTGGCTAGCCCCACCTGGCAGCCCCTCAGGCTCCGCCTCAGTGTGGAGTCCTCTCGAGTTTTCTAGAGTCTTCTGGTGTCCGTTTCGCTACGGATAAGCGCGATTAACTCTAACATCTAGGTCCATCTTGATGGTTTTCTGAATAAACCCTGCAGAAATCTTAGATTCACCAAAACTCATGGAATTTGATAGTTTAAACCCCTAGATCTTTGTTGGTGATCATATTTATGCCCTTATGCATGGTATATTGATGGTTTATAATGCTTGTTAACAACCGTCAACACTAAGCTATGCTACTATTAAGTTAGCCAAAGTTAAAAACGTAAACGACACAGTAACAAGCATCACAGGAAGATGAGGAAAACTATGGAGGATACTATCAAGCGTGTTCAAATGTACAGAGGTCGGACTTTCTTACGTGTGCAATAACATTTCAACACCAATGGATCCTCTGCTCTGCATTACACTAAGACAAGACTTGTGGTCAGACTTTCTTATATGTGTAATAACATTTCAACACCAATGGCTCCTCTGCTCTGCATTACACTGAGGCGAGACTTGCTCCTTGCTGCAAGGTTCTTGCAAGTTTAACAATGATTGACAAAGACACCAAAGCAACAAAAAAACATACAGAAACCAAACAACCTGAGCTACACCGTGCTCAACAGATTGTAAGTGTGAGACTTGCTCCTAGTGCTGAAATTGTAATGGTTGTCACATGTACCTTCTTTAGATTTATTTCGTTTAGGGAGCCACATAGGTATTCAAATTTACTACGCACGCAAGAAAGTCTCCCATCGATCTAATGCCTAATGAAGGAGCCACATAGCTATTCAAAGTTTACTGTGCACATAAGAAAGTCCGAGCATTGTACACACAAGGACACTTGGGCTGGAATAGGCTTCTGACATGAGCGCACCACGTTCATCATTACTAGTATCTAAGTAATGAATATTTTAGTTGGGTCGGACCTTCTGTCATCCGGTGAACTATACAGTGCAGTCCTATCCAAGTAGCCATAGGCTCACAGTAGTTGAGGGGTAGTAGCTAGCTAGAGATGGCTATATTACATGGTTTCATAGGTTCTGATCGTCTGCACTCCCTCGGCTATGTTTGAAGCGGCCGCTTTAGGATTCATGCTTGCAGCCATAGACGGTGCAGCTCCTATTTGTAGCACAGCCGATTAGGCAAAAATTCTACTCATAGCTGTACAAGATTTACATGTTCGGCCCATTCAAATTTACACTGCTCGGACTATCAGGCAAGCATACGGTTTACAAGAAACAGGTAAACATCATTTCATCTAATATACTAGAGGGACGTGGTTGGGGAAAAGTTGTGGTCGATAGTTGTAGAGTACACATCCCTAGTATGGTAACTAGTTGCCATCTGTAAGCATAATTTCCGTTAGAATAAATATCAATCGAGATCCTTAAACCAGCATAGAACGCAATAATAAGTTCATACAAATAGTACAATTTGATATTAAGCACATTACATTTATCCAGATCCTCAAACCAGCACGGAACGCGGTTGGGAAAATGCAAATGGGTGAGGGAAGGGGGAGCCAGAAGGTAGGCGATTGATGCAATGCACGCTATTAGATGAGGGAAGGAGGGACGCTCCTTTCCTATAGACCTTGCATGGCTAACGAGAGTGAAGCGAATACGGCAGGAAAGCTGGACACAAGAAGTGAATCGAGAAAAAGAGCTTTTGGCCACCATGACACGCTTGACACTTGAATGCCTAGTGCGGTTGTGATAGGTCCTTTCAGTACTTATTTCACTTCAATCCAAGCAGTCACAGTAGTCTAGGGGCAGACTGATTGCTATGACACTTTATACTATCCTACAAGATCAAATACACAGCAGGTGGACTTTCTTGCGTTCACAGTAAAAGTCAACAGCTATGGCTCATCCGTTCAGCATTAGATCGAGGCGAGACTTGTTCAGATGAACTCCTCGCTGCATGGTTCTTTCAAGTTCAATAAATTTTATCAAAGAAAATTTCAACATCTATACACCCACATCCTCCGATCAGAAAGGGTGAACACCCTTAGTATATTACAGATCAGAAAGAGAACCCAAAAGAAATTTGCAGGCAAAAGCAACCAACAGGGGCTAGAAACAAGTTATGAAATAACCAAAGGAATTGAGCTACACCACGCTCAACAGAGTTTAACAGACCTAATACAAAGTTCAACAAAAGTTAACACATACATGCATGCAAATAATTAAGACTTCACATATGGTCGTCCCATAGACCAAACCTAGTCATGACTTGTACTATTGATACGTCCCACAGATCAATGGTCGAGGCGGTTGTGCAGGATCCAGTCCACAGATCAATGGTCTACACAAGGAAGGCAGCATCATAGGCGGTAGTAGCATCGACAAGCAGGTTCTAGACCTCCACCTCAGTGATCGCCTTCTCGTCTCACACCTGGCGGCTTCTGGTTGGGCGACACCAAGTATGGCATGCACGGCCTTCAGCTCATCGCGCAACTTGTCAACATCCAGAGTGGCCCCTGAGTACAAGTCTGTGACCTTGAGGTAAGCCCTCTTTAACTTAAAGTATTCTTCATGGTCTGACGATGCATCATCAGAAGACTGTCCGGGGTCAGATTGGACTTCATGTTTTGATGATACTTCACCAGAAGACTGTCCAAAGTCAGACGGGATCGGCGACGCCGTGCGGCGATGGGATGTCTCTCTACACAATGCAAGCCAAGTTCAAGCCCATAGGATAAGGGGAGAGCGATCTGATTGAGAAGACAAATGACTCACTGAACTGTCCGGAGCAGCATGGGATGGAATTGTCGCTGGTGGTTGCCCCCACCGGGGGATGGTTCTCGGGGCTGCTTTTTTTAGCGCGACCACGAACAAAGAACCTGGCTCCAGGGCCAATGATCCTCGGGACGCCATCATGCCCACGTCCACCTATTGAGAAAGTAGGCAATTTCCAAAGCAGCATGAACACAAATACTAGCACGAGCATTTCTTGCAATCTAGTTAATTTAATGAAGAGAAACAACATGAACAGCGGTACACGAAAAAATCACCTTGTCGGGAGGAACTGGCGGTGGGTGTGAGACCACGCCGATGAGAGGTCCATCTGTTGGTGGAGGATGGCCGGCGCTGAAGGCCACCGGGGACTCCCCCCTGCCACGATCTATCGTGTACTCTCCCATAACCTTCATCACCCGTTGGTCTAGGTCATCCTCGTGGATGGTGACCCTCAACTCGATTGTAGGGTTCGTTGGGCCTTGAAACTCCCACTAGGGGTGGTGCAAGCACTCCCAGGAAGCCCTCGCATAGCATGATGAAGACAAAGAGGTGGAGGATCCCCTCTAGGGTCAAGTCATGGAGGCGAAGCCCATAGTAGCACAACAACCACTGGAGTAAGGGGTGCGCCAGCACCCCAAACCCAAAAGAGTAGAATTGGGTGTAAGAGATGACCTCGTTCTCCTCCGGCCTCGGCTCCACTTCGGTTCTCGGTGGGACTATCCACCCGATTGCGTTGGTGGCCTCTGAGATCACCGTGTTCAGTCACAGCTCGTCGAATGCCTTGTGGTCGATGGACGACTTCATCCACCTTGTGGTCATAGTCCTCGTAGGAGGCATCGGCGACGCAAAGGGTGTAGTAGGGTGGAGGGCAAAAGCTTTGAGATGGAAGGAGGAGATCTAGAGTGGGAAGGTAGATGATCACAGAAGGTAGCAAATAACTCGTGGTGCCACCCCATGCGCCACGACCACTGACACGTTTGTGTTGGTGGGCGGTTTGTCTTCGCCCCATCACATCAATGCGATGGGTAGCGAGGCGATGTCCCTACTAGAACTATCTGCTAATGCCACCCATGTGCATGCCTGCTCGAGAATCCAGGACCTTACAAGATGAAAACAGATGCCGCACGTTGTTCATCAATACTGTTCGGGTAGTCACAATTTCAAACCGCCGGACCTTCTATGATAAACCTTATCGCTCCACTAGTGTCCGGCTAGTGAAAATTTTAGATGACCATTCTGTCTATAGGGTGCACAAACATTTCAATGGCTAAGCATCCGTCCTTTGACGGTTGTGATCAGCCCAAATCTGAATTCAACTACTCCCTCCATCCCCAATCGAGGAGTCAGAATTGTCAAATGTGACCAAATAAAAAAAACTCAATGTAATAAGAATCAACCAAATTATATGATGTATGAAAGAAATAAAGGAAGATAAATATAGTTGGACCAACATAATAACTTCATTCATTTATATACAAAAGTACATTACGTACTATTTCTCTAATCTCTAATGTCTAAAACATCTCATCTTTCTAAGGGGACTCATGTCAAACGGTTGACAAATAGCATTCAATTGATCAACATGAGTGAAGATGACAGAGTCTCCTCCCACAAACACAATAACGCTACTAAGTCTTTTCATTTGCCCAAAATTCCTAACTCGGACAAAAATCTCGCCAATATCATTGTCTTCGACAATTATAACAAAGCAATCTTTACCAAGCAAATAACGAACTAAAGCTTCAACTATGATTAGTCAGGGCTATTGATGAACATGACGTCCCCAAGCAACGAGCACCCCTTCTATGATACCTGGCGACACTCCTAGACGCCAAAGTGCAAGCTTGCTGGTGGAGTAAACATGGATGTTGTGGTACAATGACATCTCTCTGTATATAGAACAAAAAACACAAGGAAAAAATCATTAAAAACACATATGAAAAAACACTACACCTTGAACAAGCAAGAACCAGTACAAATCAACATAATATTGCCTAGGCCATATCTTAGACTCGATTGAGATCTTGATCCTGACTAGAATAAAATGATAAAGAAACTAAAACTCACCTCAACAAGAATGATCACTGTAGTTCTCTAGGCAACAGCTGCTAACAAAGTTGCAACACTGCCTCCTTTCCTTGGCTAGCAACTTGCAAGTGAAAAGTAAAAGAGATCATGAAGGATATTTATACTCGATACAGATGCTAACAAACGCTAGAAGACGTGAGTCCCCATGGCATTACTAATTACTAATAAAATAGATTCAGAGTATGAGTAGTCAGAGTAGTAGTCGAGGGGTGGGCGCATTTTCCTGTTCTAATTACGAGAAAGTCCGGCGCGTTAAATACATAGAGCTGCGGACTTTCTCATTATCAAAGCAGGAAAATGCGTCAACCCCTCGACTACTACACTGGCGATTCGAGTAGAAACGGAGATGAGCAATGGGAACATACTCGAGCGATGGCAAAGTACAGCACCGGCTATGACTCTAGCGAGGAGGAGGATGTTCTAGAGTACTATGACTCCTCCAACGAATTGCCAGAGCACTAGCGAGGAGGAGGATGTTTTTTTTCTCTTTCTCTAAAAACTCAAATCCCCTTAGAATCCATGACTTTTTCTAGGTTGGGAAATCCATGGGGATATCAATAACCCATTTAGTTATTTCTGGAGGTTTTTTCATCCGTGGGCATGTCTTCCCCTTGCTTCCAAATTATAGGCCTTAGTTCAAACAGCCGCAGATGCAGTCACACAAATAAAAAAATCGGCAGATGCAGTGCAACAAGCTATAGCGAGTAGGTTTATTTTTTATTTTTTGGTAAATTTTAGGTGTCAAATTCATGCATCTTTTAATTATTTATTATCATCCTCTTTTAGCTTTATGTTTATTTATATTATTATGAAAAAACCAAAAAGGCAACAACTAACTCATCAGATATATAAACAGGTGCAGTTGAGAAAAAAACAAAAAGATGGATATTAGGTGAGTAACATTTTGTCATAATCATTTTCTATTAAAACATGGAATAAATTCAGGTCTCTACTGAGCACCGCGCCGAGCAGTCCTGCCAACATGCCCCGAAAATTTGATTTCACACAGCGCCGAGCAGTCCCACTAACACGCACCAAAAATTAGATGTCTCTCTTTTGCCCTCCGCGCGGAAAATAGGTTTACCACGCTATTGATTCTAGACAAGGGCATTTGTGGTAATGTGAGGACACATAAAAGCGCAAAGAGTCACCATCTCCGCCTCCATCTCCATTCTCCAGCCGCACCGTCTCTCCTCTAGCTCTAAATCCTAGTCCTATGGCCTCCCTCTTCACTCTCCAGCTGCCCCCTCTACCACCCCGCTCCGGACCCTAGGCGCCATCGGCATAGCACCTCGACTCTCTCTCCACTCTCCAGCCTCACCCGCTCTCATACATTTCCGAACCCTAGTGTAACACCCAAAAATTTCAGTCTTTTGAAATAAGAAAATTTTGATTTAATTATGTAATTATATGTGCATTTTCAAATTTAGGAAATAATACTTTTATGAAATTAAAAGTAAATATAAGGATAGAAACATGTTGATGCATTCATGCTGCTGCACATTTGTTTTTGTAATGATTAGCATTGACTAAAATTTGAATTGAATTCAAATTCAAATTGAAAATGAGTTTAGAAAATTTTTTTGGAAAAAGAAAAAAAAAGAATTTCCTTTTTCTCTCCCCTCTCTTCCTCACTTTCGGCCCGATTGACCTTTTTCCTTCCCCGCGGCCCTGTCGCCCTCCCCTCTTCCCTTCCTGGGCTGGCCTAGCTCAGCCAGGTGGCCGTTGCCGCGCCTTCACCCCGCTCTCAGCCGCTGACGATTCAGGTCCACCTGTCGGCGCCGTCCCCCTCCTCCCGCAACCGCACCGTGCGCGTCAGCCGTAACTGCCGCCGCTCCGCACCCACGTCGCACGTCGTGGGAGCCCCCCCTCCCCATGCCCGGCCTCTACAAAAGTGAGCCGTGACACAGCCGCCCTCCCTGCTGTTCGTCCCCGCTCCAATTCCACGCTCGCCTGTGCACGAGCAAGCCATAACTGCCGTGCCGGGATCCGCCGTCCGCCTCCGCGTGGTCCGCCGTCGACATCGGTTTTCCCCACTATGAGCTTCGCCATGCTCCCCTCTCTCTCCCCATGCTGTTACTTGCTCATTTCGTGGCCCGTAGACCCCGTTTCGCATGCGCCCGAGAGCTTCATGCCACCGGCCATGGTGACCGCCGCCTCAGCCGCATCCTCCGGCCACCGTATCGGCCTGGCCGAGGTCCCCTGCTCCCCCTGTTTCTCCCGGTGCTCTCGGTTCATCGAACCGTGGGCTGTAGCCCTGAACCGAACACTCCGATGAGCTCCACGTCGCCGGCCATGGAGCGCCGCCGCCGGAGTTACTGTTCTAGCCGGCCAACTTTCCCCCAAGCCACCACAACCGTCCATCTCTATATCTGCGGCCATGATTAGAAGGTACCCCTTCGTGGGTGATTTTGCTAAAGAGTCACTCGAATTCGGACAAATAGAACCCGCTGTCCCTAGCACAATTTCCAGAGTACGCTTTCTCATTTTGAAAACGTAAAGTATACTGTTTTAGTCCAAAATACGTTTTCAGTATTTACAGAAATGCCACTAGATTTGTTTTGCTCATAAAAACTTCATTTTAGCTCCGAATTGACCCGTTTAAATTGCGTTAGTTTCGTAATTTCATAATCTACGTGTTAGTACCACTATTAATCATGTTTGCAACTTTTAAATTTCAGTGTTAGATTTAATTAAATAAATTGCTATAGGAAATCCCGTTTAAATCATAACTTTCGCGTATTAGCTCCGTTTTTCGTGAACTTCGCGTTGCCGTGATCGTAGCGAGACGTAGATTCTTTTCATAAATATTTTAATTTGTTTTCTATACTGTGGGTGTACTGTTCTAACTATAGTATTGTTTGCTTTGCATGAATGCTCCTGGAATGTTGTATGTTGCTGTGTTGGTCGTGTTCAGACGGTGAGGAGAACGTTGGTGACCAGGAGTACTTTGACAACCAGCGGGATCAGCAGGAGTTTCCTAACCAAGGCAAGTATAGCATGGGCCTACCTTGATGTCCTATTCACTTTAATCATTCACTCATGTGCATGTGTCTAAATTTGATAACCATAAGGACATCCTAGTTATTTGATGACATGTTCTCTTGACTCCTTTGGGTTAATTGCATATGGGTAGATTGCTAGTGCTCTAACTGAACATGATCTATACAATGGTTTATGGTTCTATGGAACTAAAAGTAAAACATGCTTTATAACAACTGATCCATAGGGCAAAGGTGCAAATGACTTTTGATCATGTTGCTCTCGGCCCTCCATAAGGACTTATCTGTCGGCAAAAGCTGGGACTGACAGTGCAACCGTGAGAGTCATATGGCTCTGACTTTAGCTCAGTAATAGGACCTTTTCTAGCTTGTTAGAGGTTACCTTTATGGCGCAAAAGGGGCTTGCCATGTTGGGTATAGGGCTACCTCTGTTCCTATGTGTATAGCCGCGATGGATATGTGCCATAGGAAAGGGGGGTTCCTACATCTGCCTACCGAGGAAACCTAGTGGCCCTAACTTGTTAGAGAAACCTATGAAATGGCTTCATAGTGTACCCTACCCGCTCACCTTGACAATGACATGGGAGTAATTAACCCGGGCAAATGGGAATCACGACTCGCGGTGAATGTGCACCACCTCTGTAGAGGGTTACAAACTGTTATAATAGCCGTGCTCACGGTCATGAGCGACCCGGAAAACTCACAGAAAAATTGGTTACTCATTATGGTTCATTTATGATGGTATACGATGATAATATGATGCAAATGATTCTGATATCTGATTATGTGGTTATAAATGGGAGCTTAAGCATAACTTGATAATAAAATCTTGACTTACTAAAAGTGATAACTACAGTAAACCAGTGTCATCCTTTTTGAGCTACATAACCCCATGTTATCTTATTAAGTACGGGAAGTACTTACGCTTGTTTACTTTCTATATTTGGATTAAAATCTCGGATGGGTAACAGATGACAACGGATATGAGGAGTTTCCTAAGGATTATTAGGCTTGTGGTCAACCAGTTGACCTTCCTTGTGATGGAGTTCTACGAGAGAGTTTACATTTTATCTTTCGCTGTGTTGTGTAAGACTATGTGATATTATTAATCGTGATGTAAGATACACCGTGATGATACTTTTTATAATTTGTCGACTTATGTGTGTGACTGATCAATGGGAACACATGAGCTTTATGCATTCAATTTTATCCTTAAAATTAGGTGTGACAAATTGGTATCAGAGCCGTGTTGACTGTAGGACGCAAGCCTAGTTAGAAATGGTCGTTTTAGCATCTTTGTTCCTCTGGTTTCATGCTTACTGTCTTATTCTTGTTATTTTATTAAAACATTTATGCTTTTCATACCTTAATCTATTATATAAAATTGTTGATTCTAATTCTATCTCACTTTAAATCTATTGATGTCTTATAACCCGAAGACCGCCCACCTTAGCATTGTAGGCTACCGTGCCTTGCTCACCCCCCCGTGCTCCACAGGCAGAGAAGGAGATTGTGATCATCTCCGACGATGAGGAGATGGCTACCCCAACACCTGCACCTGCTCCTACTCTAGCTATTGCACCTGTCTATCCCACTGTAGCTACACCCGAGGAGTCATCAGCTACTTCACCTACACCTGAGCTATCCCCAGCTATCCCTGTGGTGGATGAGGAGATGGGCTGGAAGTGCAAGTACTACTTCAAGCTAGCCCCTGAGATGGCCTACTACCACACCCTCCTTACTCATGTGCTGGATGACTACTACCCTGATCTGCATGCCTCCATCAGCTATCATTGTGCAGAGTACCAGCATCCTTTGGAGGCAACCTTTTGGAAGGTAGAGCTGGTTGTCACTGCTTGGAATGACATAAAGAATGGACATGAGGTGGAGACTGTCCACCGTGCCACTGCCAGGAGAGCCCATGCATTGGATGGCATGGAAGATGCAGCGCAGGACGCCTACATCTACTACCATGGCCGTTGTTTTGAGGCCATGAAGGAGGATCATTTTAGGTACCTTCCTCGCAATGATCATGAGGGTAACTGGCAGGTCTTGGCACCACCAGAAACTGATCCAACCCTGAAAGCAACAGTGCAGTATGTCCATGCCATGCAGGGGGTGGATGAAGAAGTCAAGGGAGAGCTGCGTGCATCACAGAGGGCCAAGAGATGTCTCCAAAAGTAAGTTGATGAACTACGTGCTCAACTTGGGCAGCCACCGATCTATAAGAAGAAGCGTCGGTCGTTCACCATGATTGACACCGTCCCATAGGTGTTAGGTGCCTTGTTTAAGATTACAATGTTGTTAGTTCGTGAGTCATGTCTAGTCTTGTATGGTCTTGTGAACTTTAATGATTAGATGTTTTAATTGTGAACTTGGATGATTTGGAGTTTGTTTGATTGCTGGAGGTTTGTGGGCATGTCCACAACTTCCTTAGGTTTGAACCTTAAGTTTAGATGATGTTCTTAATGTAGATGAGTTTGCTTTATCTTATCTCTGCTGTGTTGTTTTCTGGAGCAGCCTGTGTTCATTATTTTGTATCTTGAAATCTGGGCTATCAAAAATTCTGAAATTTTTTAGGAGATATCTAGACTTCTGTATCTTTCAAATGTCTCTGGAATCACATCAAAAGCTGTTCAGGTTTGTGAGATCTAGCTGTCACAAGTTGAGGTTTCTGCGCAGACTGGAACCCAGAACAGATTCGGTTTAGCTCTATTTTTGACCATGTGTATGTCAGAATCTGTAAAAGTGATCAAAATAAAAGTTGTAGCTGATCTCCTAAGCTTTCCAACCGTTCTTAGTACACCTCTGTTGGACCTCTGAAACTTGAGTTATAATAGATTTACTGAACTGCTGTATTTGAATCTTGTCTAGAAAATTTTCAGCATTGTTCCTTATCTTTATAAGCTCTCTATAAATTGGAAATCTCTAAAATTTTACGCATTTGTTGGAAAGCAGATGGCCGCAAGAGGAGGAAGAGGCAGAGGCCATGGTCGTGGACGTGATGCTCTCATAAATCCACCACCACCACCACCAGTGACTATGGAACAATTGATGGGAATGCAAGCGCAGTTGATGCAAGCTATGATGCAGCACTTGGATAACAAACCTGCAAGAGGACCACCGCCTGTTCAGGTCAGAGATAAGTGTGGAGAGTTTATGAAGGGTCACCCACCAGTGTTCACCCATGCCTCAGACCCTATGGAGGCAGATGATTGGTTGCGTGCTGTGGAGAAGCAACTTAACATAGCACAATGCAATGATCTTGAGAAGGTGTTGTATGCTTCTAGTCAACTCCAGGGATTGGTGGGATTCTTTCCAGTATGGACGCCCCAACAATGCTCCTGCTATCACCTAGCAGGAATTCAAGAACAACTTCCGATCATATCATATCCCCGATGGACTAGTAGAATTGAAGCACAAGGAATTCAGATCCCTTAAGCAAGGATCCATGACTGTGGCGGAGTATCGAGACAAGTTTGCTCAACTGTCACGTTATGCTCCAAATGATGTAGCTGAGGATAAGGAGAAGCAACATTGTTTCCTCAAGGGACTTTATGATGGCCTGCAGCTCCAGCTGATGTCCAACACCTACCCTATCTTTTAGTCATTAGTGAACCGCGCTATTGTGATTGATGATAAGCGCAAGGAGATGGAAGCCAAGAAGAGGAGGCTTCAAGGGCAAGCTTCTGGAAGCAACACCCGTCCACGTGCCTATCCCCAGCAGGGTTTTCAGCAGAGAAATCAAGGACCATCTAACTAGGGAAACCGTGGTCAGTATCCTCAACGTAACCAGTTCCAGCAACGCCCTCAGTACCAGCAACAGTATGGTAATCAGCATGCCCCGCAACAGACTAGCAATCCGGCAACATGCCAGGGAATGCCCAACAATGCTCCTATGAAGAGTGGTGCACCCAATAACCCCAACGCATGCTACCACTGTGAAGATGTAAGACACTATGCTCATCAGTGTCCAAAGAAGCAGAACCAGCAAGCTCCTCAGAACCAGAGTGGCAATTAGAAGTTCAACGCCCGACCACATCACACTGTGAAGGTGAACTATGTGTCATCTGATGCAGCTCAGGAGATGCCCGAGGTCATGTTGGGTACGTTCAGTGTCAACTCTATCTCTGCTATAGTACTTATTAATTCCGGTGCTTCGCATTCTTTTATTTCCCAAGCTTTTGTTAGAATGCATAGCATACCTTTGTGTGCCATGAAAAAACCCCATACTAGTAAATTCATCGGGAGGTAGTATGCCCGCTTCTTATTGGAGTCCCTCAACTAGTATTTCCTTAAGGGGGGTAGACTTCAAAGTGAAACCTATTGTGTTGAGAACAGCGGGAATTGATCTTATTCTGGGAATAGATTAGATGAAACAACACCGGTCAGTGATTCAGTGTCAGGAGAAATCTGTTGTTGTGACATCACCCAATGGAGATAGAATCTGTGTAGAAGTGGTAGTGCAAGCTCAGCCAACAGCTACTGTGAATCAGTTGGATGATGATGCCAATGAACAAGATCGTGTTGTGGAGGAGTTCCCTGATGTCTTCCCCGATGACTTGCTGGGTATGCCACTTGACCGAGACATTGAATTCATTATTGAATTATTACCTGGAACTGCACCAATAGCTAAACATCCATATAAAATAGGGGTTAATGAATTAGAAGAGCTTAAGAAACAACTAAATGAGTTGCAAGAAAAAAGTTTCATACGCCCTAGTTCTTCCCCGTGGGGGGCACCTGTGATCTTTGTGGATAAGAAGGATGGTAGTCAACGGATGTGTGTGGATTACCGTTCACTTAATGAGGTTACAATCAAGAATAAATACCCTTTACCTAGGATTGATGATTTGTTTGATCAGTTGAGAGGAGCCTATGTGTTCTCCAAGATTGATCTCCGCTCAGGATACCATTAGTTTAAGATTTGAAACTCGGACATACCCAAGACAGCATTCACTACACGGTATGGCTTGTATGAGTATACCATTATGTCTTTTGGATTGACAAATGCACCTGCATACTTTATGTATCTGATGAATAAGGTGTTTATGGAGTTTCTTGATAAATTTGTGGTGGTATTCATTGATGACATACTGATATTCTCCAAGACTGAAGAAGAACATGCTGAACATATAAGGTTGGTCTTGTAAAAGCTTAGAGAACATAAGTTGTACGCTAAGCGGTGCAAGTGTGAGTTTTGGTTGAAGGAGGTCTCTTTTCTGGGTCATGTTGTCTCCAATGGTGGAATAGCAGTGGATCCAGGCAAAGTACAAGATGTATTGAATTGGAAACCACCAACCAATGTAAGTGAGATCTGTAGTTTTTTGGGATTGGTTGGATACTACAGGAGGTTCATTGAAGGTTTTTCCAAGATTGCTAAGCCTATGACAGCTCTGTTGGAAAAGAATGCTAAATTTGTATGGTCGAATAAATGCCATGCAAACTTTGATGAGCTAAAGAAAAGATTGACTACAGCTCCAGTGTTGATTTTGCTAGATTTAAGCAAGAACTTCTCTATATATTGTGATTCATCCTATTTGGGCCTTGGATGTGTGCTTATGTAAGAAGGAAGAGTGGTGGCATATGCATCTAGACAATTGAGGAAGCATGAGTTGAACTACCCTACTCATGACTTGGAACTGGCAGCTGTGGTTCATGCTTTGAAAATCTGGAGACATTATCTAATTGGGCATAAGAGTGATATCTATACAGATCACAAGAGTTTAAAGTATATCTTTACCTAGTTAGATATAAATCTGAGACAACATCGTTGGTTGGAATTGATCAAAGACTATGATTTGGAAGTGCATTATCATTCGGGAAAAGCAAATGTTGTAGCTGATGCACTTAGTAGGAAGAGTTATGCTAATGGACTTGGGATGACATTTATGTCAGTAGAGTTGTGTGCTAAAATGGAGTATCTCAACTTGAGTTTTGTCACTAATGCAATGGAATTGGTGATAGAGCCTACATTGGAGCAAGAGATACGCAAGGGTCAATTGGAGGATGAAAAACTAAAAGAGATAGCGGAGAATGTAGTGCTTGGAAAGGCACCAGGATTCAGGATGGATGAGAATGGTACTCTTTGGTTTGGAAAAAGGATATGTATACCTGAAGTGAAGGCTATCCGTGATGCAATTCTGCAAGAGGCACATGAGTCTGCCTATTCCATACATCCCAGAAGTACCAAGATGTATTTGGATCTCAAGGAGAAGTATTGGTGGTATGGTTTGAAGAGAGATGTGGTAGAGTATGTGGCTTTGTGTGACACTTGTCAAAGAGTGAAAGCTGAGCATCAAAGACCTGCAGGGTTTCTACAACCAATGAAGATTCCTGAATGGAAATGGGAAGAAGTTGGAATGGATTTTATCATAGGTTTGCCCTGCACCCAAGGAGGTTATGATTCAATATGGGTAATAGTGGATCGACTCACCAAGGATGCTCACTTTCTACCAGTTAAGACTACCTATACAGGTGCAAGGTTAGCAGAGTTGTACATGGAAAGAATAGTGTGCTTACATGGTGTTCCCAAGAAAATTGTGTCGGATAGAGGCACTCAGTTTACATCGCAATTCTGGTAGAAAGTACATAGATCTTTGGGGATAAAGTTGAATTTCAGTTCTGCTTACCACCCACAAACTGATGGACAGACTAAAAGGATCAACCAAATCTTATGCACTGCAGTATGGCACTTGTTGGGACAAGAGTTTACCATACGCGGAGTTCTCATACAACAACAGTTACCAGAAGAGTCTCATGATGGCACCTTTTGAGGCGCTGTATGGGCGTAAATGTAGAACACCTTTGTTCTAGAATCAAACTGGTGAAACTCAAGTGTTTAGACCCGATGTCCTTAGAGATGCTGAAGAACAAGTGAGAATGATTAGAGATAACTTGAGAGTGGCTCAGTCCCGACAGAAGAGTTACGTTGATACTCGCAGAAGAGAGCTGACTTTCGAAGTTGGAGATTATGTGTACCTAAAGGTGTCACCAATGAGAAGTGTGAAAAGATTCAATATGAAAGGAAAGTTGGCACCGAGGTATATTGGACCTTTTAAGATCCTAGAGAGACGTGGAGAAGTAGCCTATCAATTGGAACTGCCTGAGAGTTTGTCATGTGTGCACGATGTGTTTCATGTTTCTCAATTAAAGAAGTGCTTGCGAGTACCAGAAGAGTAGATTCCTTTAGAAGAACTTGCTGTTAAGGAAGATCTCACAAATGAAGAGTATCCGATAAAGATCTTATAGACGGCAGAAAGAGTTATAAGGAGCCAAGTTATAAAAATGTGCAAGGTACAGTGGAATCGGTATACAGAGGATGAGGCTACTTGGGAAAGACAAGAGGAGTTGCGAAAGTCTTATCCCCAACTGCTTGAGTAAGCAATCATCTGAATCTCGAGGACGAGATTCATCTTGAGGGGGGTAGAATTGTAACACCCAAAAAATTTAGTCTTTTGCAATAAGAAAATTTTGATTTAATTATGCAATTATATGTGCATTTTCAAATTTAGGAAATAATATTTTTATGAAATTAAATTTAAATATAAGGATAGAAACATGTTGATGCATTCATGCTGCTGCAGATTTGTTTTTGTAATGATTAGCTTTGACTAAAATTTGAATTGAATTCAAATTCAAATTGAAAATGAAAATGAGTTTGGAAAATTTATTTGGAAAAAGAAAAAAAAATTCCTTTTTCTCTCCCCTCTCTTCCTCACTTTCGGACCGATTTACTTTTTTCCTTCCCCGCGGCCCGCTCGCCCTCCCCACTTCCCTTCCTGGGCCGGCCCAGCTCGGCCAGGCTGCCGTTGCCGCGCCTTCGCCCTGCTCTCAGCCGCTGATGGTTCAGGCCCACCTGTCGGCGCCGTCCCCATCCTCCCGTAACCGCACCGCGCGCGTCATGGGAGCGCCCCCCCCCCCCCCCCCCCCGTGCCTGGCCTCTACAAAAGCGAGCCATGACCCCACCGCCCTCCCTGCTATTCGTCCCCACTCCAATTCTGCGCTCGCCTGTGCACGAGGAAGCCGTAACTACCGTGCCAGGATCTGCCGTCCGCCTCCGCATGGTCCGTCGTCGACATCGGTTTCCCCCGCTGTGAGCTTCGCCGTGCTCCCCTCTCTCTCCCCATGCTGTTACTTGCTTGTTTCATGGCCCATAGACCCCGTTTCGCATGCGCCCGAGAGCTTCATGCCACCGGCCATGGTGACCGCCGCCTTAGTCGTGTCCTTCGGCCGCCGTATCGGCCTGGCCGAGGTCCCCTGCTCCCCCTCTTTCTCTCGGTGCTCTCGGTTCATCGAACCGTGGGCCATAGCCCCAAACCGAACACTCCGGCGAGCTCCACGCCACCGGCCATGGAGCGCCACCACCAGAGTTACTGTTCTGGCCGGCCAACTTTCCCCCAAGCCACCACAGTCGTCCATCTCTAGATCTACGGCCATGACTAGAAGGTACCCCTTCGCGGGTGATTTTGCTAAAGAGTCCCTCGAATTCAGACAAATAGAACCTGCCGTCCCTAGCACAATTTCCAGAGTACGCTTTCTCGTTTTGAAAACGTAAAGTATATTGTTTTAGTCCAAAATAAGTTTTTCAGTATTTACAGAAATGCCACTAGATTTGTTTTGCTCATAAAAACTTTGTTTTAGCTCCGAATTGACCCGTTGAAATTGCGTTAGTTTCATAATTTCATAATCTACGTGTTAGTACCACTGTTAATCATGTTTGCAATTTTTAAATTTCAGGGTTAGATTTAATTAAATAAATTGCTATAGGAAATCCCGTTTAAATCATAACTTTCGCGTATTAGCTCCTTTTTCGTGAACTTCGCGTTGCCATGATCGTAGCGAGACGTAGATTCTTTTCATAAACATTTTAATTTGTTTTCTATACTGCTGGTGTACTGTTCTAACTGTAGTATTGTTTGCTTTGCATGAATGCTCCTGGAATGTTGTATGTTGTTGTGTTGGTCATGTTCAGACGGTGAGGAGAACATTGGTGACCAGGAGTACTTTGACGACCAGCAGGATTAGCAGGAGTTTGCTAACCAAGGCAACTATAGCATGGGCCTACCTTGATGTCCTATTCACTTTAATCATTCACTCATGTGCATGTGTCTAAATTTGATAACCATAAGGACATCCTAGTTATTTGATGACATGTTCCCTTGACTCCTTTGGGTTAATTGCATATGGGTAGATTGCTAGCGCTCTAACTGAACATGATCTATACAATGGTTAATGGTTCTATGGAACTAAAAGTAAAACATGCTTTATAACAACTGATCCATAGGGCGAAGGTGCAAATGACTTTCAATCATGTTGCTCTCGGTCCTCCATAAGGACTTATCTGTCGACAAAAGCTGGGACTGACAGTGCAACCGTGAGAGTCATATGGCTCTGACTTTAGCTCAGTAATAGGACCTTTTCTAGCTTGTTAGAGGTTACCTTTATGGCACAAAAGGGGCTTGCCACGTTGGGTATAAGGCTACCTCTGTTTCTATGTGTATAGCCGCGATGGATATGTGCCATTGGAAAGGGGGTTCCTACATCTGCCTGCCGAGGAAACCTAGCGGCCCTAACTTGTTAGAGAAACCTATGAAATGGCTTCATTGTGTACCCTGTCCGCTCACCTTGGCAGTGACATGGGAGTAATTAACCCGAGCATATGGGAATCATGACTCGTGGTGAATGTGCACCACCTCTGTAGAGGGTTACAAACTGTTATAACAGCCGTGCTCACGGTCACGAGCGGCCCGGAAAACTCACAGAATAATTGGTTACTCATTGTGGTTCATTTATGATGGTATACGATGATAATATGATGCAAATGATTCTTATATCTGATTATGTGGGTATAAATGGCAGCTTAAGCATAACTTGATAATACTTGATAATAAAATCTTGACTTACTAAAAGTGCTAACTGCAGTAAACCAGTGTCATCCTTTTTGAGCTACATAACCCCATGTTATCTTGTTAAGTACGGGAAGTACTTACGCTTGTTTACTTTCTATATTTGGATAAAAATCCTGGATGGGTAACAGATGACAACGGGTATGAGGAGTTTCCTGAGGATTATTAGGCTTGTGGTCAGCCAGTTGACCTTCCCTATGATGGAGTTCCACGAGAGAGTTTACATTTTATCTTCCGATGTGTTGTGTAAGACTATGTGATATTATTAATTGTGATGTAAGATACACCATGATGATACTTTTTATAATTTGTCGACTTATGTGTGTGACTGATCCCTGGGCACACATGAGCTTTATGCATTCAATTTTATCCTTAAAATTGGGTGTGACACCTAGCCTCGACGATTGTACAAGCCAGATCTAGATCCCCTACCTCGGCACCTACCATGACCGACCCGATCTAAACCCTAGCTGGAGCCAGATCTATTACCCCTTCGTCAATGCCGACCGCCCCAGCTCCATGACCACGATGACAAGACCAAATCTGAACATGGACACGGAGGAAGAGGTACCCAAATTCCTTTTATGATGTGTGCTCTATTGTAGAGGCTGAACCAAGGATATGTAGATAGTGATGGGGTTACATATTTTCTATAGTTGAGTGTAGCTGACATGTGCTTTATTGGATTAATGACTTTCGTATAAGCTGTAGTTACTAGTTAGGCGCTTATTTGCATACTCTTGCTCTATTGTGTTGTCATTCCATAGAAGCTTTAGATAATAAATACCTTTGTAATCTAGAAAGATGGAAGAACTTGGAATACGTGTGGGCCCAAAACTTGTCTCCAAAGGCAAAAAAAGTCAAGCATAAAGGGTAGACACGGTGAAGATTTGAAATATATCCCTGAACCAGGGGAGGTAGTTGAGGGATTTGATGTTACAGATGAAACAGATTCAGATTTAGAAGATGAACCAATACCCCTAGCAATTGAGGTGCTTGTTCTGTCTTGTATTTAGTTCAGAGGGGGGTGTAGGTAGCAATGAAATGCTTTACTATTCGGATAGCAACACAATTTGTATATGCTTGCTGCTTAAGTTTGTATCTCCAATTTTAGTGTTTGGGTCGAAAGAGCCATAGAGGAGGCTCTGCCAGCAGGACAAAAGGCAGTGCTGCCATGAGTCCTGGGCGAAGGCACTCCAAGCAGTTCAATTCAATATGACCAAGAGAGTTTGCCCTTGGAGTTCGTACTCGGAGGGCTACCGCTGGCAAAAGGGTGGTGGTATCAGCAGTAGGTGAACATAATTCTCCATCACCACGGACACCTATACCCAGGGATCAATTCAAACTTCATTAATTGACTAGAGACATTTGTCAGGATGGCACCCTACCTAGCACTATGAGAGACTGCCCACGGCCAGATAATGATAGCCATACCAAAAAGGAGCCCTCTAAGCTACCTAGCCCTATGAGAGACTACCCATGGCTAGATGATGAGAGCCATGCCGAAGAGGAGCCCTCTGAGCTACCTAGCCCTATGAGAGACTACCCATGGCCAGATGATGATAGCCATGCCGAAGAGGAGCCCTTTGAGCAAACTCCCATCTCCACCCACCTGCAGAACAATGAAAGTTGCATAGGTTGGTATTACCTTATAGATGTCTATCAATCAATTCGCACTAGCTATTTGATATCCATGTTACTTTTCTAACAATCTGAATATATGAAAACTTTGTAGTACCATTGCCAAGAAGTGCGAGGAAGTCGAGGCCTCGAACTCGTAGAATTTTGCTTGACAAAATGAGCAAAGCAATGGGAGGATTGAGGATGCCCATCTCTATTGCTGAGGGGAACATAAGGCCACATGATCCAGTGCAAGTTGCCAAGTTTGCCTTAGAGGCAGGTGTAGTAGTCAGGCATCAAATACCAATTTTGACACATTGAAAACATTACAAGAAGCCCTTCGGTGTCGTCCATTACAGGAATTTTGTGGATAGGCTAACTGTATATATGGGTATCCTCTCTTGACATTCAACTCTGCTTTGAGCAACTTTAACGGATTTACTTTTCATTTACACTACTGCGTACAGTCAAGGTTGGACAATGACAAGGCTCAACCACCAACACAAGAAGCTTGCTGGAATGTATTGCAGTGTGGGGTACGACAAGCACACTACAGGTTGAAGCAAACCTACTTCAATGGCGCCCCTGCTAATCAGATCCGTACGACCTCTCCTGTCCTGTGCATGAGCGATGCACAATGGTGTGAACTTGTCGAGACTTGGTCTAGTGCTAAGAACAAGGTGTGTGTGAACCCATCGATTTCCTGTCTAGTCTTGCTATGGTCTACTTGTGCTGCAGTCTAACATAAATGAAGCTATAGGAAGCATCTGAGACGAACAAGCGAAACCACGCAAAAGTGAAGTACCACTAGTCTATAGGATCTCGCTCCTATGTTGTCCAGCTGTAAATATTTGTAAGTGATGGTTGTGTTTTATTGTTACTCTTGTCTTTGTATAAATATAAACAGAAACTCATATGCAATGTGAACAGAAGGAGAACAAGAGAAGGCCGCACAACACGATCAAGGACTTGATGAACAACACGATGATTCAGGACTTGAACAACATGGTCAACCTGATGAAGATGTTAATGCTGTGGAAGTCTTCAAGGACTTCCATACCAGTACGAAAAAGGGCCTGCGCGATGCTGCAAGAGCAACAGTTGTAAGTACCATCATTTGCTTTCCTTGAAATCTACTAAACCCATTGCCATAAAAGAAGAAAACACAGCAGAAGCCTAATGTGACAACATCATTTAATTTTGTAGTTGCAATTTTACACCAATCAATATGGTACCTATACATTGTGCTTATGTAATCTCTATCGGCAATAGGCTACAAAAGACCTATGCATTGTGCTTATGTAATCTCTATCAGCAGTCATCTGAGGAAGTCCTATGCATTACTTGTTATGAATTAATCTCTTGTGTTTTCAATTGAAGTCCTCTTCTACTATCTGTAACCTAATGTTTTATTAATTGAATTTCACAGGAAGCTATGCAAGCAGAACCTGTTGCTAATGGGTAGCAACCAATGACTAGTGTTGATGTTGTTTCCAAGGTCCTCTGCCTCTACCAGGGCAAGCGCCCCTCCCAGGCAAGCAGCAAAAACCTTTTTTAAAGAATGCTGGTATCCTGAGAAGCTCCAATGCAACCGGCTATAGCATTTACATGTGGAAAGCATCTCCAACGGAAGCACCCACCAGCATGGCAGCCCCTCTGCCATGCATGCCAAAACAGTTCTATGACGTTCTATTTTCGTCACAGATCAAGCCACTTCTATGACAATTTACGAAAATCGTCATAAAAGTTCAAGTATGACATGACTTCTATGACGAACCGTTTTTCATCATAAATTCGTCATAGAACTAAAATTATGACGAATTTGGCTCCTTCAGTAACGAAAGCTATTCGTCATAGAAGTGGATATTCCTAGTAGTGTATTGCAAGTGTTTTATCTGGATGTTGCATATGTTTTACAATGGCTACAAACATGTTTTCCTAGTGTTTTAGACATGTTGCAAGTGTTTTAATTGTTTTCAGACGTATGTTCTAAGTGTTTCATCTAGATGTTGCAAAAGTAGATATTGGTGTTGCACATGTTGCAGTAGGATCCATCTGCAGCAGCCCTACTGGGCCCGCCTGCATGTGCTTGGGTGTGGAGGGGCACCATGGTGAGGTCGCAGGACATGAAGTGCGCCCGGGCCACAGTGCGGGCACAGGACACGAAGCGGCGTGAGCCACGGAGCAGCATGGGCGTTCGAATGCTAGCTACGGCTGGACATCTGGGCGCTAGACGTTCCGAAACATTTTGGACGGTGCATCCTCGACAGGGGATGATTAAAACTAGAATAAATCCTTCCATTATGTAGAAAAAAGTTATATATACACTTCCTAATTGACTGGGTTTTGAAACAAGAGATGATAATACCATGAAGATGTCGTGTGGGGGCTTTGGAAGCTAGGAAACGAATTTTGTTTTCAGGATAGAGCATGGAAAGAGATGAGAGCTTTACTGTCATGCTGCAAGGGAGGAGTCTCCTCTGCCCACAGGAGAAGGAGCAGGAGTTTTCTTTGAAGATGGATCAACCATAAGGCCGGAGAGAATCGCTGGTTAACTCAGGTGGTTGATCCTTGGGACAAATACATGTTTCAGGAAGCTTTCTGTCACAGCATCTGTACCTGATGATGCTGTTGAGGGCAACGAAGCTGGCGGGAAGACCACAAGTGTTGAACTTGAAGCCCAGAATCAAGGAAGGAGCACAAGGCCCAAATGAACTCGAAGGCCCAACACATGACAACCCGGCATGTGTTGGCCCAGAGTTCAGGCGTGCGGCAGGGGGCATGAGGAAGCCGTTATCTAGCTGGAAGAAAGGGGAGAGAAGGCAAGGAAGAACACGGAACTGAACCCGGCCGGCTGCGTCCGGAGATCGACGAGCTAGGCTCGATGTATCCCGAATCCACTCACGATTCTGTGTTAAATTCGTGTTAAACTTGTGAATCCACTAGTAGTGTCGTAACACTTTCAACTGGAAGAACCACGCAATCCCTGTTGAGCTCCAGGAAGGGCTCTCTGATAAGGTCGGTGAAGGTGGTCTTACCAACAATAATGCATGCTTTAGTCTTCTGGGTGTAGGTTTGGTAGAGGAGGTGTGAGGCTGAGGGTTCAGTTTTTCTCTAGCCTAATGGGCTTTCTTTTTGAACTGCTTGGATGGGTGAGACCCACCTGAATGCTGTAACTGATGCTACGTTTGTCTTTGCTATGCTAAGACAGGGGCTTTGCCCTTTACCTCTAAAAAATAATACCATGAAGAAATGCAAGAGGCAGCAGACATGTGTTGTGGCATGCATAATCAAGTTTTTTTTCTGTCTGGAAGTATTTTTGAATGGAAGGACTCATAAATTCTCTATGTTGTAGTTTGGTGTTAAGGACGACATGTGTTAATTAAAGACATGCATGTTTAGTGGCTAATAATACTTGTGTTGGGAAATATATGTGCGGTGCATGCAGCAGATCACCCGCGTGCCCACAGCTTTTTTGGGTGTTGCACGCAAATGATTAGTGGCTATAGAGGAAAGTTTCTGTGGATTGTTTAATCCGGACACGTGAAAGGGGTTAAGGAACCGGTTACTTATAGCAAATCGTACGTCTATGCCGTGTTTCATTAGCTAAAATAAGTTGGTAGCTGTTGAAAAAAAAACTCCAGCTAGCTGTTTCTAACATTCTACTCCCTCTGTCCTGTAATATACTGCAATTTAGAAATTTTAACACAAATTAAGAGAGAACATAAAAGATGCATGTACCCTCATTTTATTTCTTAATCAGACATTATCATCAACATGATTAATGGTGATTGGTTGATAAGTGGAAAGTATTTAATGTAAAACTGATTTTTGTCCTCTAGAATGCATATGTATTATATTTGAGAACAAATTTTGAATGTTAGAATGCACTATATATTACTAGTCCATCAACCCGTGCTCTCGCGTGGGTATAATTATAAAAGATATACTATTTAATACATTTGACAAATACAAAGTTACTTATATTAAATTGTATGTTTTTCTTAGTTTATTTCCTACAAAATACACACAATACATACTTTGTAGACTATATCTAATTATCAAACTTATTTTTTTTGCATGGGATTGACTTATATATTTTTCAATCATATTCATATTTTTAATTCCCATGGCACCTCTGTATATTTTAATATAAAGCTAGTTTGAAACCTTGCCATTAACTCTGGTGGCCCTTGTTGCATCAAATATTTTGTGAAGTCATGAATATATTTTTTCAAATTTTCTTTTTATTGACCCCTAAAGGTTTTTTTCCTCAAGTTAAAACTCTTGTGCTTATTGTATCTTTTACTGACTCTCATTTTGCACTGTTTTAAAATAAGAATTTTAGGTCGTAGAATACATTTTGAAATACTACAATAGCATACGTAATTATTCAAAACTTGCATCATATCACTTAAGATAAGTGTTAGAGCATGAGATGAGATCTTGCATGGGGGTAGCAGTACTAACATCAAGAGAATTTTAAATCTTAAGCCTTATAATGATCGAATTTTACTCTAAAGCAATGTTAAAGGTCCGAAAAAATATAGCCACCGGTAGTCTCCACAATTCTGAAGATGATTGAATTTTCCTATAAAGAAATTATATGTGTAGTTGAATTATAATATCAATATAAACATGTCAAACATTTATTTAAAATATGTAAATATATCTAAAGTAGAAACCTATATAAATTATGTCATGATTAATAATATGGTTTTACAAAATTTGTTAGTATCATGTATATGAGTTGCTAAGGAAACAATATTTTTTATGAAACATAACATATATATTCATTGCTCATGTATGCCGACACAACGTGTATGCTTAATTAGTCAAATCTTAATATAGTAGCATAGACAGAAGTGGGTAATGCACAAATATACGTGTTGCATGGTTATTTAAAGGAACTAATATGGGGATTATATTTTATATTTAGATTTGAGAGCAAATTTAATTTTTTAATAATAAGATGAAAATTGGGTTACATAAATTATCTACTGTAATAGGAGTACACTGGCAGTTAGACGTAAATTGAGATCTGTGTTAGATCATGTTTCTTAACCGTATATGTGGGTAGTTTAAATATAGAGTCATGAGTTATAATATGTTGTTTCACACAATAGCGGAGGTGGGTAATTATTTAGAAAATATAAGAGATCCAATACATATTATTATCAATGGTGATTAGATTATACCAAATTGATGGTCAAAAGTTTTAGATTTTTGTGAGATTTTATAGGATTTTTGTTTTCTTATTGCGTCTCGCGAGGATTAAAGTGGAAGCTCCATTAAGGACCTCTAGTTAGCATCTCTGGTATTTATTTTTTTAGCATGATATGTATTTAGTTGAAATCTAATCTTAAGATATATAAAATCTTGTTGCATCCCTTTCTTAAACTCTACAAATTATAGTTTACCTTTCAACCTTTAATCAAGTTGTACATTTTTTTCCACATGTTAAGTAGAAACTCTAGTTTTTTTATGTTTTATTCAAAATTTATTTTTTATTAAAAAGAGTTTATGTCCTAGCTGTATTGTTTTCGTATGTTAATTAAGTTGAAACTCATATTGCACCTTAGCACCGAACTTATTGAATTGTTATATCATACAATTATATGTGTATAGTATTGTTTTATATATCATAGAGTGCTAAAAAACAAATTACCAATATGGATATGACATAATGTTTCAATTAAAATATATAAAATTATCTAAAATAACAACTTATGAAATTGATTATTATGTAGTATTAATATAATTTAAAGTGAATTGTCGGTGTTATGTTATTGCTATGTGGTTTGTTAATTAAACATTTTCCAAGCATATAACATATTAAAATAAATAATTATCCTAATGTATATATGTTTACTTGGTATAGATGGTCGAACATAGCGGTTATTTAATTTCACGGTTGTGGAAGTTTGTAATTTAGAAATATATATGTCTCGTACTCTATCAATGTTGATTTTTTGTAATAGCATATATTAGCATTTACATATAAATTTAAGAGACGTGGGGTAATTTAGATGCAATGTGAGGGGGTTATTATGAATTATATTTTATAATGGCAAAGTAGGTAATTTAGATACAAATTTAGGGGGTTATTTTGAATCACTTTTCATAATGATTAGTGTGGCTAATTTATATTTAAATTTAGGGGGTTATTTTCAATTATCTTTTATAATGGCAGAGATGGATAATTTAGATGTAAAATTAGGGGGTTACTTTATGTGTTTTTATAATGGCAGAGGTGGGTAATTTTTTTACAAAAATACAACAGATCTAATGGCTATTGTCGGAGATGATGATTAGAGTCTACCAAATTAAAGGCCAGATGTTTCTGATTATTGTGAGAATTTCTAGGATTTATCTTTTTTTCGTAGCGCGTCTCGTGAGAGTTAACGTGGTGCCTCTAATTAGTAATAGTAAGATAGCACGGAGAGACTAGCTTACAGTCCATTTTAAGCTATTCAATCACATAGTTTATAAAAAGCTATTAACTGACGTTCTCAGGCTCTCAGCTAATGCGGCTTATAAAGATTTTAGCTGATCCAAACGGAGCCTATGTATAGTTTCAAATCATGATCAACTCGATGACTGGCTGGATTGGGACCAATTATAGACGATCGTGATCCCTTGAGACTTGAGAGGTGCCGAGGCAGTACAGTACCGTACCGTCTCAACCTCCTTCCATTGACTTCAAAGTCGACCAAGACAAATGAGAGTTATGAACCATATATAGTTGAGTGGTGACCCTCTCTCTGTGTGTGTCTACACACACGCACACACCTCTAGTAGTTTTCCTCTAAAAAGATATATTTAGCTACTTATTTTGGCAAGCAATACAAAGTAAATGTCGACGATTAATTCATAATTGTGAAACATCGTTCTAATGGTAAATATGCATTCATAATTGTCGATGCTATTAGAACAACAAATTTATAATCTCAAAAAAAAATGAACAACAAATGTATATATATGTAACCATTGATGTCGGAATTCAGAATTATTTGTATACGAAATTACAAAAAAAACTGAATATGAGTCTATGATTGGTTAAGATTCCTTATCATCATCACCGGTTAGTATCAATTTTAATCCTTAATGAAGCGGATTTAGTTTGGACAAACAGTTCTAGGGACATCTATCACACATGCTGATGTGGATGGACCGGATTCGATGCAGTGATCACTACTGGAGACGGCCTCTTTGCCGAGGGCCTGAGGCCCTCGGCAAAGGCCCATTAACCCTCGGCAAAGGCTTTGCTAAGGGCGGCCCTCGGCAAAGAGCTCTCGGGGAATTTTGAGTCGGCGAAGAGGGTCTTTGCTGAGGGCCCTTTATCGGGCACTCGGCAAAGCCTTTGCCGAGGGCTGGAGCGGCACTCGGCAAAGAAAAGCAGCCGTTACGGCGCCGGCGCCTGGGACAGAGTCTTTGCCGAGGGCCGTCTCCGGGGGCCCTCGGCAAAGAATTATTCTTTTTTTTTTTAAATCTTTGCCGAGGGCCTCCAACCATGGCCCTCGGCAAAGAAATGTGCAGAATTTTTCCAAAAAATCTTTGCCGAGGCCAATGGGACGGCCCTCGGCAAAGAATTATTCTTTTTTCTTGAAAATTCTTTGCCGAGGGCTTCCACGTAGGCCCTCGGCAAAGAAATTTTATTTTTTTTAAAAAAATATATATTTGCCGAGGACCTCCAACCATGGCCCTCGGCAAAGAAATGTTGCAGAAATTTTATTTTTTTAAAAAAAATCTTTGCCGAGGGCAATGGGATGGCCCTCGGCAAAGGACCCTTCTTTGCCGAGGGCCTTGGTCATTGCCCTCGGCAAAGAGGCAGAAATTTAATTTTTTTTTTTGTTTTTTGCATTCCATCGACACAAGCATTTCATATATATACATATATATATATCAACCATCACATATATATATATATCACACAGAACCCATTTTCTCACAATATATCACAACCATAATTGTGAACCACAAATCATAATATATTACAACGACAAGTCACATGTTCATCATCATTCACATGTTTATTACGACAAGTTCATGAAATCCAAGCACAAGTCAGAACCATAAACCATAAATATTACAATAAAGTCCAACCACATCACCTAGCACTAGTCCTCATCAAGGTAGCCTATGAGACGGTGGTGAAGCAAAGGCGGGATCACCCGGTGACGCACTACCAAATTGATTGGAACCCGTGGACGGAGGCTGCACAAAGGAGCAGAGATTGCATGTGTGAGTAATCCAGGAAAACAGTTTTGGAACTTAGAGATTGCATCTAATAATCTAGAAATACAAAAAGATTAGACTCAATTGAAAATTTCGGCAGCACCTCCCCTGCACGGGGAGATTTCCAAAACCTGCAAGAAACAACGGCACGAACGCCGACATCCACAACGGCACGAACGCTGACATCCACAACGGCACGAACACCGACATCCACAACGGCACGAAGGCCGACATACATGCAAAGCACAAGCGAAAAATGAACTTTCAAACTTACAGGAGTAGCTGCAGGAGTAGGAGGTGGAGGAGCTAAAAACTGCACAGGTACACCCGATGCTTGCCCAAGACTTTGCATGATCACCATCATCTCCGCCATCTGCTTCTGCGCGGCCTCGAACGCGACCTGTTGGGCCTGCAGCTGTGCAGTCAGTTCCACGTTCTGCTCTTGACTTTGCCTTTTTGTTTCTTGCAGCTCGGCCTACAATATTTCACTCCAATGTATCAGTAATGCAAATCTATTTTAGGTATGTAAATATCAACGTACGACGAGTAAAACAGGAATTACCTAGAGTGTCTGGACCTGCTGCAGTGCTGGAGAAGATCGTGAGCATATGGGCTGGCTGGAGCTCGTGCTCCGTGCTCGGATAGCGTCGAGGGAGGGAACAGTGGTGGAGTCGATGGCGCAGTCTGCAATCCACAGCCGCCCGTGCTTCTTGCCTCCTCCGAGCCTCATGATCGTCTCTGCATCAATGGGCTCAGTGCGCATATTGTAATCTTCCTCGTAGATCTCCCTTACCGAGGACGTGTACTCTTGGACTTTAGTGTATACGTTCGGGTCGGAGTACACCTGTGGCGGGGCAGCCGGGTCGAAGGAGACAGAGGACGACGCCCTGCCCATATGGGACATAGCCCACGTAGAGAACTCCGAGACCTCCTCGCCCGGGTGCGCAGCCTCCTGCGAGAAAGACGGGAAGATGGTGACAAATCAAGCAGAATTGAGCATCAAAATAAATGAAAGAAATCACTTACATATGCTTGTTTGTATCCGGGGAGGCTGCGGCTGCCTTGATGGTGAGTTGGACCTTGCCTCATCAGACGCTGTTCCCGCAGCCTCTCGTGCGTGCCAACAAAGTCCTGTGATAACCACTTGTCCACGATCATGGCCCAGCACTCGGGATACGATCGGCACCACTAAGGAATCACCTACAAGTCATCGAGTATTTGACATATAAGAAGATGAAATTGAACCTACTTAATATCAAAACGAATCATTACGAATGCTATTCGCCTGCCTCAAGGTACTAGTCCCGGGTCAGCGTAATCAGTCTTGCTTGAGGCTTGGGGAGGGACTGCTTAAGTACCGACCTGTAGTAGTCTATGTGGGCTTGGACGCGCCCATGGTGGTGCATCTCGGTGACGTACTTCCAACAAGCTGCGGCAGCCGCCCGATCCGCCTAGGCCTCAAGTCCTTCTTCGGTCTTGAAAATTTTCTGCATACAAAACCGATGTATCCATTCATTATTTTAATAAAATATTTAACCAATGAATGAGATGTATTAAGCAATGTTGTGCGAGAGAAACTTACCCAAAACTCCGCCAATACCCGCTCCTGCTTGTTGTGGTAAAATTTTTAGGCATCCGACGTCACAACTTGCTCGAAACATTCTCAAATTTTTACCACAGCCTACACATGCGATAACATGACACCTCGACAAGTTTCATGATTTTTGGACTTCGTATGGATTTTATATAATTTAAAAACACTTTTCCGACAAGTTCCTCGTCATGTTACGTGAAGAAGATGCCCAAAATTTGACGCGAGTTCGTGGATAGGGACTCAACATACACCAAATAACATGAATAACATTTTCCGAATCACTAAATTGCATTATTCCATCCACCTGCAGTTCAAATTTGAAATATTCGAAAAAAATCAACGAAAAGAAATAAATTAGGGAAATATATCAAAAAAAGTCAAATTTGGCCCAAATTTTAAAATTGAGATTTAAATAATGTATTATAGCACCACAAAAAAACTGGGTTCAAAAAACAAAAAAAAAATCTTTGCCGAGGGCCTAGCCTGGCCCTCGGCAAAGGGGGTCTTTGCCGAGGGCCTGGCCAATAGCCCTCGGCAAAGAATATTTAAAAAAAATAAAAAATCTTTGCCGAGTGCCTGATGGCGGGCACTCGGCAAAGACTGACGCCAGTGGCCGCCGTGACCCATCCGGCCATATTTGCCGAGGGCCGTTTGTTTGCCGAGGGCCAGGCCCTCGGCAAAGGCTTCTTGGTCACGGCCTAGCTTTGCTGATGGCTCCTGGGGCTGGCCCTCGACAAAGACCCCCTTTACCGAGTGCTCGAGATCTAGCCCTCGGCAAACCCAGAAGTCCTCGGCAAAGAGGACGTCTCCAGTAGAGGATGACCGGTTGATGGAGCCTTATTACTACCGATATGTGTCAGTGTCATGTTGCTGTGGCCATCCGTTGATCCATACTTATTTAATTTGGCTGTATATATAGAGAGGTATTCACGTTAATTTCATACTTGTATACTAAAATGAGCAAGCGATACGATGTTCCTCCATGCATGTAATCAGGGTACGTAGTAACTAGTAAGTCCATTGTAGGTGGCACGGTTAAATATGTTAAACTCAGGAGCTCATGGTGCTACTCAGGAATCACAACCAAACATCCCTCTCAACCAAACATGAAATAGGGACGATCCTATCGCTCAAAGCAGGGGCGGAACCATCCCATCCTCTATATCCCAGAACCAAACACAACCTTAGCTATATGAGCTCTTTTCCAATGAGTTTTTTTACAATGTAGACATAATAACAATTTTATTTAGAAGTCCATTGTAACACATTTACAACAATCATCTTATTTAAGGTTGCAGTGAAATATATAAGGATCTCATTGACTGCAACAGTGCAATTACTTATACATATTCAGCAACCGTACGTGTGTCCATGCATATATCATCGCATTATATTGAGGCGTAGGCCATAGTAGTAGCTGCTCCTGCAGATACACTGTTCAGGATGGTGTTGAGCCGGTCTTTAGCGATGTAGTGGTACGGCGCCTCGACAAAGTCTTTGCCGAGTGCCTGACAAAAAACACTCGGCAAAGTTAGTTTGCCGGTAGAATTTTTGTCGTATGCCGACAAAAAGCTCCCGTTCCCCATAGTGGTATCCATTTTAATCCGCATGTGTTGGAGTGGATTGGAATAAAATTTAGTTTAATTCCGCTCTAATCCACTTCAACGCATGTGGATTGGGATGGATATGCGCTGATGTGCATCTAAACAAGGCCTTAGCTAGCTAGCATGCATAACCACAGTTCTGAACCTGCAGGGCTGTGTCACATGTATTTTATGCGCATGCATGTTCACATGTTCAGTTCATTCTTCGGTCCGCATATATCTGTGAAACTCAAGTTTATATAGCTTATTCTGTACCCACTTTGAGTTACGATAATTACTATGTTAATTTACGAGATTACAGTAACTCCTTACTAAGTGGTTTACTATAACGTTATGATAAATATCCCCATGTGTTATAGTAACCTAACTATTGTAAATATGTATTGACATTATCGTAAATTAGTATATAAAATTATCGTAAATGGAGATGACTACAGAATAACTTATTTTGTAGCTGCCTACTGAATATACTCTCCCTATATATATATATATATATATATATATATATATATATATATATATATATATATATATATATATATATATATATATATATATATATATATATATATATAAAGTGCTACTCTCCTGACTCATTTGGAGTTGCACTTCAACCCCATTTTACCCAACTCTTAGAGAAAGAGAGAGAGGCGTTTGTGAAGCATTTGGAGAACTACACAAGCCAAGAAGTGAGATTTGAGTGTTAGCCCGGAGTGGCATCAGCGTTCTTGCTCAACTTTTCTGAAGTTGAAGCTTGAAGACTTGTTACTCTCTTAGTATTTGGTAACACCTAGATGGCCCCGGCGAAGGACTTGGTGATCTTCCTCAGTGGAGCTATTGTGAGGAAGCTCCAAGAAGGCTTGTATATGGTATTGAAACCCACCACCCTAGAGTGACGAATGGGTATTCACTATGGGATAGGCGTGTAACAATATCTTTGTTAGGTGCTCCAACATGGTTAGGGGGTCTTGGCAACAACTAAATACCACAGGAAAAAGTCAGATTGTCCCTTTGTCTTTGCTCTTTTATATATACTTGCTTTACTTTTATCGGTTGCAAGTTCCATTGTGTGACAACTTGGATATTCTTGTAGGTGTTCTTAGCATAGGTTTATTTCATGCACCTAATTAAGGACATATTTGTTAGTGTGATCGATGCTTACTCTAGTACGTTAACTTATGATCTTTTAGGTTGTACTAAAACTTGTGTAAGACTTATGATATATTTGGTTAGACCTATCCTTTAGTGATCTTGTTAAGGCCTTGCTTGTGTAGTGTGAAGGCCCTAATAGGCTTTCATTTGCTTGCGAATTAAGGACTTCTGTATTCACCAATATTGGTACATCCGGCCGGACGCACGCACGTCTCGGCAAAGTGCTGGTAAGGGGCGGTGCTAGGCTGCTCCAGCAGCCCTCACATGATCTTAGGGCAGCTCCAACAATTGGCTTTTAAGCTAGCTTTAAGTAGTTTTCTTATATATTAATATAAGAGAGAGAAAAGCGCTCTTAATCAAGAGCTAAGCTCTTGCATATATTTCAAGGTTACATGACAGTGTCATGTGGAGCTATCCATGTTAGCTATGTGCTAAAAGTTAGCACTGTTGGAGAAGTTAGCTTAAAGCTAGTAATTGGTTGTAACCATTGCGGGTGCCCTTAGCCTCGCGGACAACCCTCCTGAACACAAACACCAAGGCTTGTTGGAGGTGCTAAAAGCATAGTACTCAATTTATCCTACTACTAGACAGCACAACCAAAAGTGGCTCTGAAATCCTCAATTTCTTTCGCCACCCACGTATAATTAATGCAGATCTCTTTCTTGGCCTCGTGGACGGACGAAAATCAAGCAAATCGTATCACAATGACCCCTCGATGGAAAGCGCCACAAAGGTAGGAGTATATATTATCCTACTACTAGATAGCACAACCAAATTAAATTGTGGTACAGCCAAATTTTCCACTAACGAAATTTTCCAGTAGAGGACAAAACAAAAGGTTTTGAACGCATTTCTACTATAAACAAGGTCCACTAGGAGGCGGCGGCCTAGCTAGTGGTGAGAGGAGCGGGTATCTTGCTTCCTCTGTTGTTTAAGTCTAATCGTTTGTTAGGATTTTAGATTAGATTAAATAAAACCTGTTTCATAGACTGCTCACATTGGTAGAGAACATAGCTTTACTCCCGGTGGGAAACCCCCTCTAGTCCCGGTTCCCCACCTAGGAGCAAGCATCCGGGACTAAAAGGGGGTCCTTTAGTCCCGGGTCAGGAACCGGGACTAAAGGGGGACCTTTAGTCCCGGTGGGTAACACCAACCGGGACTAAAGGTGCCTCCTGACATGCCACGATGGCCGGCACCCTTTAGTCCCGGTTGGTAATACGAACCGGGACTAAAGGTTTTTTTCTTTTTACTTTTCTTTTCATTTTTTTGTTTTCTTTTCAAAATAGGTTTTCGAAGTCGTATTGTACGCTGCTAATTATACATTTATACGCGCGTATAGTATGTTTTGGTTCAAGCACAATGAACGTATTAAATCACACAATTCAAGCATAGAAATATATATATATATATATATATATATATATATATATATATATATATATATATATATATATATACATGCATGCATGCATATGTGTATTTTATATTATATTATTTCATGTGCATATATTACAAAAGATTGCATTACAGTTGTTGTGATATAACAAGTTTCCTCACATCATCTAGCTTGGCTTCCATGGCAGTGTTGGGTCGAAGTAGAACTCGCTCTTGGAATCGATGACCTGCTCATTAAAAAATCCGGCAATAGACTCTTGAATTGCTTTGATTTGGTCTTGCCATATGACCTTTTCCTCCAACCATCGAGCCTACAGGTTTGAATTAAAGGAAAATAAATTAATATATGTACATATATATATATATATATATATATATATATATATATATAAAGACATAGTAACACAATCAATAATAATAATTAAATGAATATATAGTGTATTTTTAACGTACTTTGAGTCTCTCTGTAGGAGTTCTTTGGAAGACCACCTTGATAAACTTGCAAACATAGTAACCACAGTAGTTGTTCCCCTGTTCCTGCCTCAGACACCACTTTACGAGAAAAAGATTTGTCATCCAATCTGGTGATCCGGTGAAAGCTATATGTTTAATTAATAAAGATGATGCGATTTAGGGGACTTACTTTCAAAGGGATTACATTTAGGGGCGCTTTGCATTTTCCCATGTGTTGCTTCTCAATAAAGGTTTTCCAAACACTGCCCAATAAAAAATTTGCCACGTCATCAGATATAGTTAATCATCATGTTTGTGTGTATATATAGTTGCTAGAGATACCGAAATTACCTCTGGATAATATCTATCATATCTTGGTAGTCTTGTTGTGGTTTTCTCATCGAGTCATAGATTATCAAGTGACTTTTCACTAGATCGATGTCCATCAATATTCAGTGATTGTTGTATGTGTTTATAGGATATAACGCATAACACTCATTAATTAACTAGAATCAACATATGAGCCATTAAGGATGATCGACATTATTAACACTCACTTGAAGTTGTAGGGAAAGAGTATATCCTTCTTGTGGCGTTGGTTCACTAAGAAGTTCATGAGGTTACTCTCTGACTCAGACTTCCAATTAGTCTTTGGAGTAACTGGGTCTTTGAATACTATATGGGGATCAACAAAACCAATTTCATTGCAGCCTTCCTTTCTGAGCTCTGTCATTGTAAATCTGCATATATATAGTACTTGTTAGGATAATTTATATGCATATACACACATATGATGAGTTTAATAATAGATCAAAAGAATTATTACTTACAGGCAATAGCAGCTAATGATAACTTTGTCCAGAGAGGTCAGGTGGCATAGTTGATGAAATTCTGCAAAGTCAACATACATAACATCATCGCCACGGAACCAATGTTCGTCTCTAATTCTGACACCAACGCAGAAGTCTCCACCGGTAGACGCCTGCATGTACCACTTGTTTAGCAGGTACATTTGCGTCCCCAGATCACATAAGGCTTGAGGGTTGTATAGACTCTGGCCTAGTACAAATTTTTTTCTTCCAAATATCAACCTCTGCCGCACTCTCAATGTTTCCATCACCAAACATCTGGTAAAGGTCGAGACCAGTCTCATCAATAAATTCACCAAGGTGATCCAAATCGACATCCAGAGATATGTTTGCCTGATGCATTAATCCTAAATTCGAACCATATTCATTACCAACAACTAGCGGGGGGACTGATTGGTGCGATTGTTGTCCGAGTTGTGCAACTCCTTTTCCTGCCCGCTTCTTTTTCTGTGCCGCCTCAATTGACTTGGTGAGAGTGCGGTCATAGTCCGTTAACGTTGATTTGGACGGCTTACGAGATTCCCGCTGTTGTTGCTGGTAAGAAGCCACCTTTTTTCTTAGAATATCTGGAGCTACGAAGAAGTACGGTTTCTCCGGGTTTCTCCTTGCTTCTTGATTCTTTTTAAGTTTGTCATAGAATCTGGACATATCTTTTTTATATGCATCAGTTACTTCTTCCTTCTCTTCGGATATTATTTTGGGAATAGCCCTTGGTTTCATGGTGGCTTTCTTTGCCGGTGGGGACTGGTTCTTTGTTTGCGGGGCTGGCCTCTTGCTAGTACTTGGCTTCTTGGTAGGCAGGGGCGGGGGAGGCGTTGGAGACCTCCTTGGAGGTGGTGGCAGCGGCGTTGGAGACCTCCTTGGAGGTGGCGGCTGCGGCGTTGGAGACCTCCTTGGAGATGGTGTGGATGCAGCCTCGCCTTCCAACACATTGTCATCGTACAGAGCACTATGATGATCTGGCGATTGAACAATTGGATTTAGGTTGGGGGAGGATCTGCTACAAAAAAAGGAATGACATATTATTATGAGCAGATTGTTAATTATTTAAGCCAATATAAATTAATGATGTAGTGTTTTCATCCACACCTATGGTGAGGTAGTTTAGGAGGAGGTGGAGGCGACATCCCGGGAATGATGATGTAGTGCTTGCGCCATAGAATGAATGTCTTCTCTGCTTCTCCTAGAGTCTTCTTGCCATCACCTCCAGGAATGTCAAGAGGCAAATCACTAAAACCTTTTTCAGCTTTATCTAACGAGATGGTAGCATATCCTTCTTGGATTATATTCCCATGAATCCTTGGTGTCTTGGTTCGGTCGATAGGATTAACAAGACCGATAGCCACCTTGATTGTGGAATTCCCCTTCGGAATGTGTAGCTCACACAATGTACAAGGTTCAGTGACGTCATCCACAGGGAAGCATAGTCATGTGTCCCCTTGATTTGGTATCTTTGTGGAAGCGCAGCTGCTTTTCAACTGAACAGATTGGCTAATGTTGATTCCTGGCTCTGATGTCTGCTTGCTTGCACTCACTGCTATTTACACTTGCCTTCTGATTTCCACCTGCATTCTCGCTTCAATGTTTTTTTTCTGCGCCTGTGCTTCACGCACCGCTTTCTCCAACCTCTGGAGCCGCTGTGCCTCTTCTTCCTTCTTTCTCTAACGGCTTCTGTAGGAAGGTCTATCCTGAGGGAATCCATGCTCCCACGAGACACTTCCTTTGCCTCTAGTTCAGCCACCGTGTTTAATAGTCCCGATGGCGTATGTCAGTTCATCCTTCTCTCTGTTGGGCCTGAACGCACCACTAGCAGTAGCTCTCTAAGCATAAAACAATCTTTCTGCTGCTTCTTGTAGTCTTGCGCCATAAACGCACTTCCCTGTCTCCTGGTTCAGTGTTCCCCCATGAGCAAAAAACTAATTCTTTGCACGCTCTCCCCACTCGAGTGATTCTGGTGTGATACCCTTGGCAAGAAGGTCTGCTTCCATTTTGTTCCACTTCTTAATGGCAGTCGGGTAGCCACCTGATCCCAAGTTGTGGTGGTATGTCTTCTGTTGGGCATTACGTTGGTTCTTTATCACCCAACTCACACCCTCTTCCGACGTCTTGTACTGTACAAACTCATCCCAATAGGGCCTCTGCTTTGAGATCGGGCCTAGGACAGTAAAATCTGGTGCTATGTTCTTCTTGACATACGTCGTGTATAGGTGTTTCTTCCAAGTCTGAAACTGGGTGGCCATCTTCTTCATTGCCCAATCCCTAACTCGCTCCTTCAATTCATCACCATCTATTATATCATCATAACCATCTGTTTGGAGCGTGAAATGTTCCAAGACATCATTCCAAATTAACGTCTTGTTACGATCGGAGACAAAACTGATATGAGGAGCATTGGTCTTCTTCTTCCATTCGCGGGTACTGATTGAGAGCCGGTCCCGTACAAGGTAACCATAGTGGTACACGAATTTCGTTTTATTTGGCCCCCCGGTTCGCTTGTATCCACATTGAACTCCGAGATGATGAAGCGGCCCTCCAATGGCTTTTTGGGACCTCGAACATTTTTACTCTTCGTTGTAGTTGTTGATGTCGATCCAGAGGGCTACAAAACATAAACATTATTTTTAATGTCATGAGCACACATAAGACATATGATAATATATATAGCTAATAATAAAAAATATATACTTGGCCAATATGTTGTTGCTCATTTTGTTCAAGAGCTAAGTACTGACTCCCGTCATCTGCATCCTCTTGCACGTTATTTTTAGCACCATCATCGCCGGCAACTTGAGTGCCAGTGTTGATCAAATTCATCATCAACTCCTCCTCATCCATGTTTCTCGGGTCGGCCATCTAGCTTCAAAAAACAAAACCAATATATAGTACGTCAAATCTTTGCTTACATGCGTAAAATCTACGAACAATATGCATTATTAAATCTTGCCCCTCGGTCACGGATGCAATTCGCCACACTAGGGCGAACTGCGTTGGTACTAGGGTGAATTAGGGCTATACATAAATGGCCGAGGGCGAATTGCGTCGGTGACTAGGGCGAACCACGTCGGTGACATCAACAACGTGGTTTGCCCTAGTCACCGACGCAATTCGCCCCGGTGTGATTGTTTAGCGTTAACGATAACGATAATACAAATGTTGATCGACTAGGCCGCGAGAGAGGGCGATGTGACGAGAGTGGCGGTGCTCCACTCCGCCATATATATGTTTGTACACATGGGTGAACGAGGGCGATGGTGCTCCACCGTATACATAGAAATGCATAGGCGAACGAGGGCGGCGGTGCTCCGCGACGTATATATACATGCATATGAATACAAATGACGTATATATACGTGTCGGCGCGGTGGCCGGTGTGCTGACGACGACGACGTGAGGCGGGCTGGTGTGCTGACGACGACGACGTGAGGCGGGCCAGGGCGGTGTCGTCAGTGCGTGATGTCGTGATGTTGCAAGTTTCAGCTAGCTAAGTTACGTCTACCACTGCATCGAACAAGACCTCGACATCCACCAAGGCTACGCCACACTACCGGAACGCATTGTCCACGATGGCCGAGCCTTAGAGCTCCGCCGGAAGGCATCGTGAGATTTGCCACTGTGTGACTTCTGGAGACAACAAGGGCCGCCGGAGTAGGTTCTGGGCGTACAGGTACCACAGCCACTTGGATGGCAAGGCTGTTGACTTGCACGTGGCGTGCTTCAAGGAAATGATTCGCCGCAGCCATGGCATGCCGTTGCCCCAAGACGCCACCATTATGATTGTTGAAACTGACAACCATGGCATGTCGTTGCCCCAAGACGATGGCAGCAGCTGATGGCTCCTCCGCTATGGACGACAAGCAGCAAAAGACCCCAACCATGCACGGGCCCTCACTGATGCCGTTTCACCATACACGACGAAAGCCGAGAGAACCCTCACCTCGGGTGGGCACGGAGGGCCACGGGCGCGCGCGGTGGAGGGCCGCACGAGGTCATCGGCGCGAGGTCGTCGGCGGTGGAGGGCCGCACGAGGCGAGGCGCGAGCTCCGGTGTCACGGGGGCGGGCTGATGCGCAGGGGAAGACGAATTGGCGGCGGCACGAGGAAGAAGAGAGAAAGGGCGGCGGTGTTCGACGAGGAAGAAGAGGAGGGGATCAATCTGCACCTGGCACTGGCGGTTATATACCAGGGAGATTTACTCCCGGTGCCAGCCACCAGCCGGGAGTAAAGGTCCTTTACTCCCGGTGCGTATTACCAAATGGGAGTAAAGGGTTTTTTTTGGTGGGCCACGAAACTGAAGCCCACCTGGGAGTAAAGGTGGGCTGCAGTTTTGTTTCCCGCCTGTTTTGAGCAAATTTTTTTAATAGAAATATGGATTTTCTTGTTAAATACATAGTAAATTAAATAAAAGGCATAAAATTATTTTGTTAAAAATATGGATTTTCTTTTTCTTTATTGCACATAGGAAAAATCTATAACCTAACTTTTTTTATTTTTTGTTATAATTATAAAACATAATGTAACTAATATTTATTATTTCATTAATGTAAAAATGTAGTGTTTAATTAAAATTATTAAAACTATTGGTTTTGGACAGGAAATTTGTTTTCACATCATTTTAACGTTAATATTTTAATTTTTCATCACTTAATATCCTAATTTAACTTTTCGAGAGAGAAATCCCACCAAATCAAACATTGATTTAATTTGAAACACGACATAATAAACATCTAAATTCACAATTATTACATAATATCTCAAACACACACTACATTAAATCACTATATCATCAAGTGGGCACAGCAGTGAACTTCTTCTTTATGTATGTCCCTTGGTTATGATCGCGTCGTAACCATGGAGTGTCCTCATCATTTACCAAGATGCTAGGGTCTTTGTTCACTTTGAAGGGCGGAATTCGGTCATACTTTTCATAATCTTCTGACATGTCCGACTTGTCCTCAATTCCCACGATGACTCTTTTCCCTGAAAGAACTATGTGGCGCTTTGGCTCTTTGGTTGAGTCATTATCGTTTTTCCCTCTTTTTGGTTTGGTAGACATATCATTGACATAGAACACCTGATTCACATCCTTGGCAAGGACGAATGGTTCGTCTTTGTACCCAATATTACTAAGGTCTACTGTTGTCATTCCATACTCGTTGTCTACTGTTACCCCGCCTCCGGTCACCTTGACCCATTGGCACTTGAACAATGGGATCTTCAAAGTAGGTGCATATTCTAGTTCCCATATTTCATCTATGCGCCCATAATATGTCTGCTTATTCCCATTCGGGTCTATGGCATCTATGCGGACACCACTGTTTTGGTTGGTACTCCTTTTATCTTGGGCTACTGTGTAGAATATGTTCCCATTTATCTCGTACCCTTTGTATGTTACGATATGCCATGATGGTTGTATAGCCAATAAATACAGTTGCTCATGGATGCTCTCATCACCTTGACATTTTTTTCGCAACCAACCGCCGAAAGTTTCCATGTGCTTACGCGTAATCCAAGCTTCGGACTTCCTTGGAAACTCGGATCGTAAGAGATCCTTGTGTGTCTCAATATACGGATCTACCAAAGAGGAGTTATGTAGAACTATGTAGTGCGCTTTATTGAAATAATCATCCTTCGTACCAATATATGTTTTCCTCCTTAATGTCCCCTTTCCGCTTAGTCTCCCCTCATGTCTCAATTCAGGAGCACCAATCGAGTCAAGGTCGGGAATAAAGTCAACACAGAACTCAATGACCTCTTCTATTCCATAGCCCTTGGCGATGCTTCCTTCTAGGCGAGCACGGTTGTGAACATATTTCTTCAGGACTCCCATGAATCTCTCTAAGGGGAACATGTTGTGTAGGAACACAGGACCGAGAATGAAAATCTCCTTGACTAGGTGAACTAGGAGGTGTGTCATGATATCAAAGAAGGAAGGAGGAAACACCAACTCAAAGCTGACGAGACATTGAACCACACCATTCTGTAGTTTAGCTAGATCAGTTGAATCAATTGCCTTCTGAGAAATTGCATTGATGAATGCACATAGCTTCACGGTGGCTAGACGTACATTTGGAGGTAGAATTCCTCTTAATGCAACTGGAAGTAATTGCATCATGAGAACGTGACAGTCATGGGACTTTAAGTTACAGAATTTCTTCTCTAGCACATTTATAATACCCTTTATATTCGAGGAGAATCCAGATGGTACCTTAATGTTGTTTAAGCATTCAAACATGATTTCCTTCTCCTCTTTGCTTAGAGTGTAGCTGGCAGGACGTAAGTAATGGCGTCCATCATCTGTCTTCTCTAGATGCAGGTTGTCTCTTTCTCTCAAACAACGCAGGTCCTGTCATGCTTCAAATGTGTCCTTAGGCTTTCCATACACACCCATGAAGCCTAGCAGGTTCACACAAAGATTCTTCATCAGGTGCATCACATCGATCGAGCTGCGGACCTCTAGGACTTGCCAATAGGGTAGGTCCCAAAATATGGACTTCTTCTTCCACATGGGTGCGTGACCGTTAGTGTCGTTCGGAACAGGTTGGCTGCCATGTCCTTTTCCAAAGACGACTTTCACATCATTGACCATATCGAGTACATCCTCATCGGTTCGGTTGCGAGGCTTGGTCAAGTGGTCTGCCTTCCCTTTAAAATGCTTGCCTTTCTTTCTTACGGGGTGATTTGCAGGAAGAAATCAACAATGGCCAAGGTACACGACCTTTCGACATTTTTTCAAGAATACACCTCTAATATCACCAAAGCAGTGTGTGCATGCATTATATCCCTTGTTTGACTGTCCTGAAAGATTACTTAGAGCAGGCCAATCATTGATTGTTACGAACAACAATGCTTGTAGATCAAAGTGTTCCTGTTTGTACTCATCCCACACACGTACACCTTCTTTATTCCACAAAATGAGATGTTCGTCAATAAGTAGTCTCAGGTACACATCGATGTCACTGCCAGGTTGCTTCGGGCCTTGGATGAGCACAGGCATCATAATGAACTTCCGCTTCATGCATAACCAAGGAGGAAGGTTGTAGATACTTAGAGTAACAGGCCAAGTGCTATGACTACTGTTCTGCTCTCCAAAAGGATTGATACCATCTGTACTTAAAGCAAACCTTAAGTTTCTTGCGTCATTTGCAAACTCCGGGAATTCTCTGTCGATTGCTCTCCACTGGGACCCATCAGCAGGGTGTCTCAACATATTGTCTACCTTACGGTCTTCTTTGTGCCATCGCAACAATTTTGCATGTTCTTTATTTCTGAACAGACGTTTCAAGCATGGTATTATAGGAGCATACCACATAACCTTGGCAGGGAGTTTCTTCCGCGGACGTTCGCCCTCAACATCACCAGGGTCATCTCGCCTGATCTTATACCGCGATGCATGGCATACCGGGCATGCATCCAATTTCTCGTACTCTTTGCCACGGTACAGGATGCAGTCATTAGGACATGCATGTATCTTCTTGATTTCTAGCCCCATAGGACAGACAACTTGTTTTGCTTCGTAGGTAGTGGCGGGCAATTCATTGTCCTTCGGAAGCATCTTCTTTTGGATTTTTAGTAACTCTCCAAATCCCTTGTCAGATACACCATTCTTTGCCTTCCATTGCAGCAATTCTAGTGTGGTTCCCAACTTTTTCTGCCCTGCATCACAAGTTGGGTACAACAATTTCTTATGATCTTCTAGCATCCGCTCGAACTTGATCTTCTCCTTTTCACTTTCACATTCTCTTTGTGCGTCACGAATGACCTGACAAAGGTCATCAGCAGGCTCATCTTCTGTGGCTACCTCTTCTTCAGCTTCTCCCATTGCAGTATCATTGAAGCACGCACCATCGGGAATAATATCATTGTCGTCCCATTGTTCTTCTTCACCTTCTTCCATTACAACGCCGGTTTCTCCGTGCTTCGTCCAACAAATATAGTTTGGCATGAAACCCAACTTGAACAAGTGTGAATGAAGAGTCCTTGAGCAAGGATATTCCACCGTATTCTTACATATGGCACATGGGCAGCACATGAAACCGTCGTGTTTGTTTGCCTCGGCCGCACGTAACAAAGAATGCACGCCGTCAATGAACTCTTGGGAGCGGCGATCAGCATTGTACATCCAATGCCGGCTCATCTACATTACATGACATAAATACTATATTAAAACCTAGATCATAATTAATTATTTATACAACATGTGTGCCACCACAAAAGGTACAAATTTATAAAAGCATCGCTGTAATGTAGACAATCCCAACTACCACTAAAAGAACTAAAGCTAAAATACATTTCAGGAGCACAAGGATTTCGCGACCAATCTCAACTAAAACAGACAGATCCCCCGATTGTGCAACATCTTTGGGCTTCTTCGGCTGGATCACTGCCTCATTAGCCGCCGTATCTGCCTGTTGTGCAAGATATTTTTGCACGAGTTCAACATACTCTTCCTCCCAGTAGAAGCCTGAACATCGTCCACTGCCATCCCACTAAAATTAAAACAAAAAATTAGAACTTTAATCACAACCATCATGAAAATAGGTATAAACTAACCATAATCATTAAATACGATAAAATAACTCACATTGCGATCCGGACACTTGTAGAAGATACGATCCTTGTTGGGACCCTCCTTCTTCACTCGGTACTCCATCACAATCTTTGTCTCATCACGACACTTGCCGCATGGAATGAGAGGGAGGCCCGGCCTAAGTCGCTTTGGAAACCCATGAGAGGCCGAGGACCCGGAAGCAGTTGCCATCTACTCTCTATACTCATTTTTTAATACACTATAAATTTCTTATTTTATAAACAAATAAAATTAAGAAACTATAAAATTATCTATATCTCTAAACAGTGATATTTTTAATGGTCATTGTGTTCTCGTCTTTTACTGCGGTAGGTAAGTAATTCACATGATATTTCCGCAAATTAACAGAAGAATGGGAGTGTACACACATAACAATCGATTATCGTTTATATTTATATATATACTACGTTTGGGTACGGTGATTGACAGACTACTGCGATGATATCGGGGTGTGTGAATAAATAACCATCCGTACTAGTTGACCTTGCTTACGTGATCATCTCGGCGAGCATTTCTCCACCGGACGGCTCCGTACTTGGCCACGGAAGAGCTCTGATTCTACGAGGAAGGGAACACAATCTTCCACGACCGTTGTTGCTCTCCCTCATAGAATCAAAGCTCCTCCTTGACGTCCGTTACCGCTCGGCAGAGAACATGCTCGCCGAAATGAACACGGTCCGCTAGTTCAACTAGCTACTTTAACCTTCCTTCATGTAAACACTACTACACAAACTTTACTAGAGGCGGGCATTTTTGGTTTTCCGCGGCGGGCAAAGCCATCCGCCGCGGTCTAGAGGCCACGGTAAATCGTGGCTTAACCGCGGCGGGCAGCCTTGCCCGCCGCGGTTAATCGATTTACCGCGGCGGGCGGTGTAATGTGCCCGCCGTGGTAAATATACTTTTACCATGGTGGGCACGTTAGGATACCATGGTGGAGGTCCCAGTGTCGTGGCCGTGGTGGATCCTGGCGTCGTGGCCGTGGTGGAGATCCACCGTCGGATCCGGTCGCTCCACCGCCAGATCCATGGAGGAGGAGGGTGCAGCCGCCAGATCCGTGGGGGAGGAGGTCGTCATCGCTGGATCCGTGGAGGAAGAGGTCGCCGTCGCCGGATCTAGAGAGAGGAAGAGGGAGGAGTGAGGGAGATGGAGAGAGGAAGAGGGAGATGGTGAGGAAGAGGGAGATGAACTCACTGGATTTGAAACCCTAGCCCCGTGCCGTCGTCGTTCATGGAGGATCCGTGGGGGAGGAGGGCGCAGCCGTCGCCGTCATCCCGCGCGCGCCGCTTTAGGGGGCGGCGCTATGGAGGAGAGCTGCGCCACTGCCTGCATCGAGGGAGAGTAGTGGGAGGCAGAGGGAGAGTGGGGGAGGCGAAGAGCAGAGAGAGAGAGTGGGGGAGGCGGGGAGCTGACAGAGAGAGAGTGGGGGAGGCGGCGACGATGGTGCGAGGGCCTCGGTTTATATTGGAGATGGCTATTGGGCCTCCACATTTACCGTGGCGGGCATCTTAATATGTCCGCCACGGTAAATCGATTTACCGTGGCGGACACCTTACGATGTCCGCCACAGTAAATAAGGTATTTACCGTGGCGGGCATCTTAATATGTCTGCCACGGTAAATCGATTTACCGTGGCGGACACCTTACGATGTCCGCCACGGTAAATAGGGTATTTACCATGGCGGACATATTAAGATGCCCGCCACGGTAAATCGATTTACCGTGGCGGGCAAAAGTGCCCGCTGCGGTAAATAAAAAATGCCCGCCGCGGTAAATCGTGGGATTTACCGTAGCAGGCAAAAATAGGTGCCCGCCACGGAGTGCAAAAGTGCAACGCTGCACATATTCGTTTGTGTAGTAGTGAAATATGCAACTTGAAGTGATTTTGAGCTCAAATTGGTTACAAATGAAAAAAACCACAATAAAGAACCATATATATATATAGTGAACAAAATGGGATAAGACAATGATGAAACATGAGAGTAACCTTTAGAACCGAAGAATCGACGGAGGAATCGAACAAATCGATGGAGGAATCGAAGAATGGATGGAGAAAGAGCAAGAACACTGCTTAAATTTGAACTTAAGCTCTCGGGCGGGCTCGGGGAGGAAGAAGACGGCCAGCAGGATTTATAGCTCAAAAACATGTTTTAATAAATAACCATCCGTACTAGTTGACCTTGCTTACGTGATCATCTCGGCGAGCATTTCTCCACCGGACGGCACCGTACCTGGTTAAGGAAGAGCTCCGATTCTACGAGGAAGTGAACACGGTCTTCCACGACCGTTGCCACTCTCCCTCGTAGAATCAAAGCTCCTCCTTGATGTCCGTTACCGCTCGGCAGAGAACATGCTCACCGAGCTGAACACGGTCCGCAAGTTCAACTAGTATGCATTTTCTATAATTTTCTAACTATTTTCTAAGTTTTTCATTTCATAAAAAGTTAAAATAAAATGTTTAGTCGCGGAGTCCATAGAAATGACCATATTTTGACGTAGCAATGCATTGTCAATTGTCATTGCGTTGCATTGCACCCCGGACCGGACTCCGGACAATAAAATACTATGGTCGATCGATGTCGTTCTTTGTCGTACAGTCGCACGGCGACGGCCGACGGACCCGTTCAACCACCAAATCTGTCAGGCCCGGCTGTTCGGCGTATCGTCAAAAGAGAACGGATAATCTGTCATACCAGTCGGAGGCACTAGTCCCTATACTCATTTTTAATACACTATAAATTTCTCATTTTATAAACAAATAAAATTAAAAAACTCTAAAATTCTCTATATCTCTAAACAATGAAGTGTGCTATGCATGCTACAAATGAACGGTGAATACTAGTTTTTAATAGCTACTTCAACATTCCTTCATGTAAATATGCAAGCTTGAAGTGATTTTGAGCTCAAATTGCTTACAAATGAAAAAAACCACAATAAAGAACCATATATATAGTGAACAAAATGAGATAAGACAATGGTGAAAAATGAGAGTATGAGATTGGTAACCTTTACAACTGAAGAATCGACGGAGGAATCGAAGAAATCGACGGAGGAATCGAAGAATTGATGGATGAACAATGGAGGGAGGAAGCAAGAACACTAGTGCAGTGAGCTTCAAAATGTGCTGAGCTCGGGCTCGGGGAGGAAGAAGGAGACAACCGATATATAAAGGGGGGACCTTTAGTCCCGGTTGGTGGCTCCAACCGGGACTAAAGGTCTCTCCCAACGGCTCTTGCGCCAGACAGAGGTGGCAGAGACCTTTAGTCCCGGTTGGAGCCACCAACCGGGAGTAAAAGTCTACCTTTAGTCCCGGTTGGTGGCTCCCACCGGGACTAAAGGTCCCTGCCACCTCTGTCTGGCGCAGTAGCCGTTGGGAGGGACCTTTAGTCCCGGTTGGAGCCACCAACCGGGACTAAAGGTATCTCTAGTCCCGGGCGCAAAAAATGCCGGGACTAGAGCCTATTTTAGCCGTGGATCAAAGGTCTATTCTCTACTAGTGTCATTGGATCTTATTTATCGTAGAGATCTCTAGTGCGGGTGCCACTTTAGACATCAAATCCAGTGATCTTCATATTGCTTCTGTTTTTGCAGGGTCGATGCAGATAATCGAGTTTCCCGTTTGCATCTGTGTTACCAGCTTGCTGGGTTCTATTCTCGCAACGTTCGGTAGGTATTCGGGCTTCCAGATCGAATAGTGTTGGTACTGACGGCACCAAATTAATTAATTATCCGTTTGATCATCTTCGATGATGCGTTCTGAGAAGTTTTCATGGCGTTAGATCATGCGATGTTGGTGCCTATTGATAAGAATGATTCGAGGGTTATGCTCCTTTGGCTATCCCTGGCGTTATTGAGTTCCAATGAGTTGGAATTAGATAGTTGTCAACATGGTATAGAGGTGAAGATTGTTATTAGGAAGCTGAACTCTAGCGTATATATTTTTTTTTTGCATCCAATGGCTTGCGTGCAAATATGGATGTAATTGCACTACCTTATTAATAAAATCCTTTCCCCTTCGGGAGAAAACAAAAAGATTTATAGATCGTGTTTTCATATTTGCCAAAACTGCATTAAGAAACAACCTCCAGCCGTTTTTTTATTCTAAAGAGACAAAATGCCCCACATATTCGCATGGGTAACTTTTTATAATATATTTACGCTTTGTTATTAATTTTAACTTTAATATTTTTCTTTAGCTAGGTATATTAATTCAGTATTGGTGTACGTAGGCATAGGCCACCAAATCAATTTTGATGCGGGTCCATTCTTGAAATATAGTGAAAATATATACTCCCTCTCCGTACCATATATAAAGAATGTAGCAGTTAAATTTTGTCCCACAGATAGTATCACTACAGGCAAAACCACATAGGTATTTTCTAAGGGCACCTCCAATATAAGAGTTAGATACTGACTTTTATGTGCCATCTAATTTTGTACATATTCTCTATATGTGGGGTATTCTTATTATTTATATATTCTCTCTACTTATCAATAGAGGTAGAGGACTTATGACTCCTATGGATTAGGACGCGTAAAGAGCTTAGCTCTTCTCTTTCTGCTGGCTCAAAGGTTTTTGCATTGACCTTCTATTTGCTCCACGTGGCATCTAAGAGTAGCTTAGAGCTAATCATTGGAGGTGCACTAACCTTATGAAAAGACATTGTCGGTTAACTTTTTATAGGGGTATATTTGGCCAATTGCCAATAATATTGATATCTTCTCTACCTTCTAAAATGACTCTTTATGCGATGGAGGGAGTATGCCTATGGCAAACGGAGTAATTTAATTAGTGACGATGTTGATTGTTGTACCTAATGATATATAGGGACAAAAACTAGACATGCTGCTAGTCTACTACGTTAGGTTCTTCGTGTATCACACGCGGCTAGGTTTTTGGTATATGACACTGCAATGGGGTGCTGTACCAGAAAGCCTATTCACAGTACACACTGTATCATGTGTTATTCTCATCAAAGTTGGCATCCTATTCAAAGTTTTTAAAATTAACAATATCACCTAAGTGTGTAAATTGGTCCTACCACAGCAAGATATTCAGTTTAATTATCGGACCGGTTATGATTATCCAAACTTTATTCTTAGCAAATCTACGCATGGGCTCATTTTTGCTTCTGAAACTTTGCCAAATTTATGTGCCTGCCAATTTTTGTTCGTCACATTTTTTGTGGTTGCCATACTTTGCCTAAGGTTAGTTAGCTATGGCAAAGTGTATCTATAGGACGATAAACAAACTTCAAGGCAAATAATTGTTGTACGTATCTATATGGCAATAGACCTAAAGTTTATACATGGTTTTATAGCATTGGATATTAGTCCTTTCCGCTATGTTTCTATTTTGGTTGATTCCATGACAACTCAGGAAAAAAACGTCTTAGCTGGCACTCGTTTAACACTTGTACAAGAACGTTTTTTGTTGACACTTATGATTTTTTTCCACTAGTGGTTTATAATAAATAGGCACATGGGTACATGGCTATATAAACCAACATTGTATATAACATCTTTATTGGGGTGGTTTTCTTAAGACTGCCGCCAGTACAAACCATGTAACCGCCAGTGTAAATATATGATTTATACTGGTGGCAACCTTAAAAAACCTGTCATTGTAAAACCTTTTCCGGAAGCGAGCACTTTAAAGCGTCTGCCACTATTAATCAGGTTAACAGTGTGCATCAAACCAAAGTTGTAGTAGTTGAAGAGGTCTAAGACTTTCTAGTTCATTTTTTTTCATTTGGATTCATTTATGGTCTTAAATACGTATTGCAATATATTTAAGTGTACTAAAGGAACGTACCTGCTATTTAGTTACAATTGACATTGAGACGTAGTGGTTAGAAAAAGAATGCGTGAGGCCTAAAGTTGTAAGTTTGATCGTCGGCCACCGCACACGTGTATTTCACGTGAAAAAATATGGTGATTAGAAATAGTCTGCTATATTTTTCCCCAATTTGCAAATTCTAGAAAAAGATTTATACTAGCGGTTTGTGTTGTGTAAGCATGCCGTCAGTGTACATCGTTTGAGAGTGATGGCATCCTTAAGAAAATCGCCAGTGACGTTATTAGAGTTGGATGATTTTTACTGATCTTTTACACGCTAACAAATTACAAAAATGCTAGTACAAATCAGAACAAAAAATACTGCCAGTACAAATGTTTTCTGTACGTAGCAGTTACAGCATAATTAAATGCGCATCCCTTTCCCGTCCTCGTGGCTGCGCGAGGATCAAGCAAGTTGTTTCACAGTTTCACACAGAGGAATGCGACGCATTGCCTGCAACGGATGAGATGACGCGACAAATTAAAAGCCGCGAGCCGCCCGGCCGTTCATCCCACGCGCGAAATACTCCGGCGCAGCAGGATGGGTGTGGGAGAGCTGGAGGGTGGAGCTGGTTTCCCTATAAATAGCATGATGGCATCCATCTGCATGTTCCGTCCGCAGCTGCTCACCAGAACGTACGTACTGCACAACTACAGTACAGTACTACGTACACCGAAGGTTCGGGATGGGTGGCGCTGCTCGTCGTAGGTTGGTTCCTGCTGTCTTGGCGGCGGCGGCCGCCTTCCTCATCTCGTCTGCCGAGGCGGCGGCAGAGACGACGGCGGTAGTCGGCGACGAGCCAGCGTTCGACTCCATCTTCGCCTTCGGCGACTCCTTCACGGACACGGGCAACAACCCCGTGGTGTTCGGCTGGTACGACGTGTTCGACGTCGTCATGCGGCCTCCCTACGGCACGACTTTCTTCGGCGGCCACCCCACCGGCCGTAACTCCAACGGCCGCCTCATCATCGACTTCATCGGTACGCCGGCCGTGAACTCACTCATCTCGATCGACGACCCCTATATATCCATGCATGCACCAGACTCTGAACATGTGTAATTTTCATTCAGCTCAAGGCCTGGGGTTGCCACTGGTGCCGCCGTACCTGTCGCACAACGGGAGCTTCCGGCAGGGCGCCAAACTTCGCCGTCGGCGGTGCCACCGCTATCAACTCCAGCTTCTTCCACATCGGGGACGGTCCGGGCGCCAGCCTGTTCCCTCTCAACACACTACAGGAAAACGCCTCTTTGCCGACTGCTTGCCCCGGTCGGCAAAGGCATAAACCCAGTCGGCAAAGGCTTTGCCGACCGTAAAGCCACGTGGCAGTCGGCAAAGAGCAGTCGGCAAAGCCTGGGTCGGCAAAGGCGGATTTGCCGACTGCCACGTGGCACACAGTCGGCAAAGCCTTTGCCAACTGCCACGCCAGCAGTCGGCATAGCCACGTGGCGTCGTCAGCCCTGACGGCAGGCTTTGCCGACTGCTAGTTCCTCGGCAGTCGGCAAAGAATTTTTTTTTCAAAAATTGTTTGTCGACTGGCCGCCAGCTCGGCAGTCGGCAAAGAAAGAAAATATTTTTTTTTGAAATGTTCTTTGCCGACTGCTTTCGGAGTTGCAGTCGGCAAAGGTTTGACCTCTTTGCCGACTGCCTCCCATTGCAGTCGGCAAAGACTCTGTCCTGGGTTTTTTTTGCCCAGCTAAACAGTCGGCAAAGCTGGAATTTTTTTTTTTTGCTTTTGTTTTCTGTTTTCTCGCATCAAAATCCTGCAAAATCACAAATTATAATCCAATTTCACCAGAAGCACCGGTAGCACCATTTATATCACAATTTCATCACATTTGTCGCCAACATCACCACATATATCACAATAACGCACAACGTCACATATATCTCACATATATGTCACAATAACAACCACACAAGTGCATTACAACCATCACATGAAGTCCAACACGTCGAACACCACAAGTCGACGTCCATCACACG